>NC_086320.1:600000-900000 GCF_036172605.1 Pelobates fuscus
GAGGCCTTAGGCTCTTTCTTGTTTCCACACTCGCTCTTATTGTATGCTCAGTGCTTGGCTGGGTTAGTCTTTGCCTCTTATGTACCGTGCTGTTGTATGTTGTAACGGGTTGCCTGTTTGCTTACATTCTCCCTCTGTTCCCCAGTTTGTGGCCTGTGCTGTTCTCTGCTGCCCTGTCCAGGGTTCTCTCTCCTCCTCCTCTAGTTCTCCCTGTATCCCTCCCCCCTGTATCCCTCCTCTAGTTCTCCCTCTATTCCCTGTTTTCTCTCTCTCCCCTCCCCCTTCTTTTTTCTTCTCCCTCTCTCTTCCCTGCTTTGCTGGGGTCCTTGTGATCGATGCTTTCTTCCTGTGGCCCCTCCACCTCCTCATCATGAACATTTTCAATTTGGTTCCTTTGCCTCTGTCCCAGATGTTGCATCTGGACTGTGTGCAGCCATGGGTGCAGTGTGGGGCGGCCTGTCCTGGGCTTCCCGGCTGCTCTGCTATCTCTCACTGGGCTCTGGGCTGCCTGTCCGCTCTATCTCTCATTCTCTCTCCTTTTTGGGTTGGGTTGTTTAGTAGTGGCAGGTTTCTCATTGATCGGCCCCCTTATCTGTGTCCCTGGGTTGGTGCTGGGCTTTTGGGTTGGGTGGTGTGTGGGCTGGGACCTCTGACCCCTACCAGTCGGCTGTTGTGGAGGGTGGGTTGGGCGGGGGTTTGGCTGGTTGGGTTGCTGTGCTGTCGGGTGTTTTTGTTTTTTACGTGCGTGGGGGGGGGGTTTGAGGAGTGTGTTGCGGGCTGTTTGGCTGTTACCCGGCCTTCCACAAGCGTGCGGGCTGTGCTGCTCTCGTGTGTCTTGCTGTTCATGCCGTGTTCGGCACTCTCGTTGCGGCTCTTTCCTGACAGGCTTGGTTTGCAGGGTTGGGCGGTCGTTCGTCTCCGTTTTTGCATTGCTGGGTTGCTGCGATTTCTCGCTTCCTGGGTTGCTGCAGTTTCTCGCTTGCTGTGCTTTTGGCTGGTTTCCTGGTGTTGCGGATATATGGCTCTGCTTCATGGGTCTTGTTGTATCTGGGTAAGCTTTGAGTGGGTGTTTGGTTTTGGTGTTTCCGCTTTGTGTTTTGCTGGATAGATTGGGGGACTGGGCACTAAAATGGCAGATGCAATTTAACATAGCGAAATGCAAAGTTATGCACTTCGGGGTTAAGAATGCACAAGCAACTTACACACTAAATGGTAGTGAATTAGGGATAACCACACACGAGAAGGATTTGGGAATTGTTATAGACAACAAATTAGGCAGCAATATGCAATGTCAATCTGCAGTTGCGAAAGCCAGTAAAGTTTTGTCATGTATAAATAGGGGCATAAATTCTCGGGTTGAAAATATAATTTTGCCTCTTTATAAATCGCTGGTAAGACCACACCTTGAATATGCTGTGCAATTTTGGGCGCCTGTTCTAAAGAAAGATATCATGGCACTAGAAAAAGTCCAGAGACGAGCTACAAAATTGATAAAAGGAATGGAGCATTTTAGTTATGAAGAAAGGTTAAAAAAAATTAAATCTGTTTAGTTTGGAAAAACGGCGCCTGAGAGGGGATATGATAACTTTATACAAATATATTCGGGGCCAGTACAAACCTTTATCTGGAAATCTATTCATAAACAGGGCTATTCATAGGACACGAGGTCACACATTTAGGCTGGAAGAAAGGAGATTTCATCTAAGGCAAAGAAAAGGGTTTTTTTTTTTTTACAGTAAGAGCAATAAGGATATGGAATTCTCTGCCTGAAAGGGTGGTTTTGCCAGTCACTACAGATGTTTAAACTGCAATTGGATAAATACTTACAAAACCATAACATACAGAGATATAATGTCTAATTAGTGGGGTAACAGCTGCTTGATCCAAGGAGACATCTGACTGCTATTTTGGGGTCAAGAAGAGATTTTTTCCTAGTTTGTGGCAAAATTGGAACTGCTTCAGACTAGGTTTTTTGCCTTCTTTTGGATCAACAGCAACAACATATGTAAGAAAGGCTGAACTTGATGGACGCAAGTCTCTTTTCAGCTATGTAACTATGTAACCCTATTCAGTTATTTTTACTGGTCTTTATCCCTAACTTATTTATACCATGATTCTTTTTAAACATACCCTCCCCTCTCCTATGCCTTTCTAGACATGTTTCAGCCCTCTGCAGATCCTAGATATTTATGGAGTGGACCTTAATCAAGGAATCTCTTTCGACCAATTCACTAGAATTAGTCCCAGTCTTATCCAGCAGCAGCTAAGTCAAGCATGTGCCAACCGTCATGAACACAGCACGCTGGACGGACAACTAACCATCGCACAAAGTGAGTACAACCTCACCATTTGTAGATGAGCCCTTATTGTGGTAATGGTGAAATTTTCTCATTGGTAAATAGCAGTCGCAATCGGTCGCTGGCTGCAAATTACCATCAGGTTGTTCATAAATCTTTCTAGACTATCAATAATAACAGCTGTCCCTGCAGATACCAACCACTCACATATTAATGGCTTAGAGGTAATGTAACACACCTAAGCATACCCTCCTTCAACTTGTGGGGCTGTGACAGGCAAATATTAGCAGTTACAACAGAGTTGGAACAAGATCTGTTGGTTTCAATGAACATCTTTCCAACAGGCCAGGAGCATGTAATGGAGTTATCAAATGTATTATTACACATTATCACATTGAATACCCACCCATTATTACACATTATTACACATTATCACATTGAATACCCACGCATTATTACACATTATTACACATTATCACATTGAATACCCACGCATTATTACACATTATCACATTGAATACCCACCCATTATTACACATTATCACATTGAATACCCACCCATTATTACACATTATCACATTGAATACCCACGCATTATTACACATTATCACATTGAATACCCACCCATTATTACACATTATTACACATTATCACATTGAATACCCACGCATTATTACACATTATCACATTAAATACCCACGCATTATTATACATTATCACGTTGAATACCCACACATTATTACACATTATCACATTGAACACCCAGACATTATTACACTTTATCACATTATCATACATTATCACATTGAATATCCATGCATTATTACACATTATCACATTAAATATCCACGCATTATTATACATTATCACATTGAATATCCATGCATTATTACACATTATCACATTAAATACCCACGCATTATTATACATTATCACGTTGAATACCCACACATTATTACACATTATCACATTGAACACCCAGACATTATTACACTTTATCACATTATCATACATTATCACATTGAATATCCATGCATTATTACACATTATCACATTAAATATCCACGCATTATTATACATTATCACATTGAATATCCATGCATTATTACACATTATCACATTGAACACCCAGACATTATTACACTTTATCACATTATCATACATTATCACATTGAATATCCATGCATTATTACACATTATCATATTGAATACCCATGCATTATTACACATTATCACATATGTTACAAAGTCCCTTCTGTCTGCTACCTTTTGCTACTTTGTTTGCTACTTTGTTGTTAAAATCCACGAATAAAAAATCCCAGGTAATTCATATGCACGAATGTCCGACCAACCGGCCTTGGCGTGTGCCCCCACTTAACCTTGTTCACCTCTGCAATACCGAACAAACTATCGAACGACCGACCACCCTACCTGAGGAGTGTGCCCCTTATTAACCACCCAGGAGTTGCGTTTTTGTTGTTAACCGCAGCCTTATTGGCTGTCGACAGGGTGATCGCCGTTCGTATGCACGAACACGTGGTGGCGGCTGTAACGGAATCACCTGTACTCCGACCGGGTACCTTCCATTGATGGACGCTTCCTAGCTTGTGCCGAGGACCACAAGCACCGCACTGGACACCACAACCACTGCAGGCTCAACAATCGCCGTGGCTTAACTGGAGTCTCACCGTCTTCCTTCCACCCTGGATCAGCCTCTGTCCTCCAGGACCGTGTGGGACAGACCTCTCCTCCAGGAGAGCGTAAGAGGAACAGCTCTTACAAGAGCTAAGTGATTAAAGCTCAGGGGAGTATACAAGTATAGCAATCCCCAGTGTGAATATAGCTGTCCCCTCCAATCACGAGACAAGACTACGTGTTGAGGGTCAAGAAGATCTGTTTAATGCACACAAAAGGACTTTCTTTTATACAAGTTTTCAGGCCAGAGGCACACCCCCTGGACCTGGTGGTAAACTGTGACAAAAGGGACACAAACCAATTGGAACACTAATTAACAAAATAACACTCCTACATACACAGTAAAATCCCTCTCCTCTATCCTGGAGATAATTGGCTTAAGGAACTGCAGTAAACTCAATTATCCCCAGGTACAGAAAATATCTACATTTTACACTAACAGTACAATACCTAAAAATGCGTAATTCCTATTATATTACACAGAACCCCACATGAACCATCCCCAGATAGCTCGGATCTGAGCGCCCAATATAGGTGAACAGCACACAGATCACACGAACAGAGTAAATTATCCCATGGGGTTAAAGTTTTGCAAGGGCTGATGAGAGATTGAGGAGGGACAAAGCAGCCAGTTTAAACTGGTCTGGCAGTGTCCCTGGGACAACGCCCTGCTGGAGAACAATGGGATAGGTATTAAAGGGAGAGGGGAAGAGGCACATTCTCCCATGGAATCATAGGGGCCGAAACAGTCTTTTAAAAGCCAATAAGCCCAAATAGTGTTTTAAAGGGCACAATCTCCCAGGGGCCATAGTCACAAGACAAGAGGCTGGCAAGCAGGCCTCTCCAAGACCAAGTGGCGAAGGGCACTTCGTCACAGCGGCCATCTTTAACTGCCGAACGCCCAGCGGAACCTGATCGACGATCACCTGGTACTATTTTCGGAAACTAATTTATACGAACCCCACTGGGATACCCCGTGCCACGTCCATTCGTGCATAACGCTCCGAACACCGTACCATTCGGTACTTTGGGACTATGCAAGTTATACCGACCCCATGCAGGACACTATGGAAGAGGATGTCTGGGCTGATAGTTGCCGAACAGACCTAGAGACAATGTTTATCCCCATGGCGTTTCCATTCGTGAGATCTAAACGCCTTTCGGATATTTTGTGCGCTCAGATACAAGTTGTCTGGGGATATGTTGAAAGTACCAATTAAAGAATATGATGTATGAGTTATGGATTTTTATATAGTTACCTGGAGATAATTAGGTTATTGTAACCGTTGGAAAACTAATTATCTCCAGGATAGAGGGGAGGGTTTGAATAGATGCACTTTGTTCCCATTGGTTGTTGTTACTTGTCACCCTGTGTACCATTAGGTCCAGAGGGGTGTGCCTCTGGCCTGAAAATGTGTATTTAAGCAATGCCTTGCTATTCAATAAACCAGACTTCTTACCCTCAAGTCGCAGCCTCGACTCGTGTTGTAGGGAAATACTGATTGCTGACTCTGCTAAGAACTATATGGATACTTTACACTTACAGGAATATCACTAGATGTGGAATTGGAACTCTCTGCCGCTCTCCAGGATCGGGGACAAGGACATTCAAGTGGTCCAACCCTTTGCTAGCCTGAGGCATACCATAACAACGCATTATTACACATTATCATATTAAATACCAATGCATTATTACACTTTATCATGCATTATTATAAATTATCACATTAAATACCCACGCATTATTATGCATTATTACATTAAATACCCACGCATTATTACACATTATCACATTGAATACCCACACATTATTAAACATTATCACATTGAATATCCATGCATTATTACACATTATCACATTGAATACTCACACATTATTACACATTATCACATTGAATACCCATGCATTATTACGCATTATTATACATCACCACATTGAATATCCATGCATTATTACACATTATCACATTGAATACCCACGCATTTTTACACATTATTACACATTATCACACATTATCACATTGAATACCCACGCATTATTACACATTACCAGATTGAATATCCATGCATTATTACACATTATCACATTGAATACCCACGCATTATTACACATTATCACATTGAATACCCAAGCATTTTTACACATTATTACACATTATCACACATTATCACATTGAATACCCACGCATTATTACACATTACCACATTGAATATCCATGCATTATTACACATTACCACATTGAATATCCATGCATTATTACACATTATCACATTGAATACCGACATATTATTACACATTATCACATTGAATACCCATGCATTATTATGCATTATTATACATTACCACATTGAATATCCATGCATTATTACACATTATCACATTGAATACCCACGCATTATTACACATTATCACATTGAATACCCATGCATTATTACGCATTATTATACATTATCACATTGAATACCCATGCATTATTACACATTATCACATTGAATACCCACGCATTATTACGCATTATTACACATTACCACATTGAATATCCACGCATTATTACACATTATTACATTGAATATCCATGCATTATTACACATTATCACTGTAACAGATCCCTGTTATTGCCCGGACCACGGATTGTAACATTGCTATAACCCCTGGATTCGTTACTTGTGTTACTTTATTTTTTGCCAGTACTATTTGCAAGCATGCGAATGGAAAACCGAATGACATTGCTTACCCTTTCGTATGAACGAATAATCTGTTGAACGAGGGACCACCCAGCCCAGTCGTGTGCCGCTAATTACCCTCTTGACTCTGTGCCAAACCGCAAAACCGCAAGCATTCTAAGTGGTTCAATGGGTGGCCGTCGATTCGTATGTACGAACACGTGGCGGCGGCCATCTTGTTCTGTCAAACGCGCCCAGCGGTGCTTGGTCGTCGAGTGTCTGGAACTATTTTCGGACACTCAAACTCCCGAACACTGCTGGGACTTCCAGGACCTCTTAGTTTCACCCAGATGCATACGAACAAGACGGCGTTCGGTAAAGGTATTGCACGAACACAGAGGCACACGACCAGCTAAAGCATGAATCAATATAGACCTGACTGTTCGGTATTTTTATCATACGAAAGGAGACCGGCTGCACCAGCTAAACACATGGAACTATTTTGGGCAGGAGCCTTGTGTGCGGCCGGGCAGAGAAGGGGCGTTCGGCTATCTCCCGAACCCCTGAACGGATTTGTGTGAATTTTTAATATGTGTGTCCCCCAATTATGCTCGTTCCAAATATGCAACTTTTAAAAATTGAACGTGTAGTTTTGGAGTTACAGAAATGTGTTAAAAAGTATATTTTTCGCTTGGAGATAATTGAGCTGATGTAACAATTAACTTAATTATCTCCCAAGCAGAGGGAAGGAATGTACAGTGAGGAATGGGTGTGTTTAAACTGTATCACTGTAAATGGATTGGCTGTTATGTTTGTGTCCTCAGTACCCAACAAAGTCCACATGGGTGATAACCTTGTTGGAAAATCTGTATAAAAGAAATGCTTGTGTGGTCATTAAAACAGTTCTGCTTAACCCTCAATACGTAGCCTCGTCTCGTTATTGAAGGGATCCTGCATCCAGCTTAATCACTAGCTCTTGTAAGAGCTCTGCTTCTCCCTCTTTACACTCATCCAGCTGATGGGATATCGGGAATACTCTGCAGCACAGCCTCTCGCCGGGAAAAAGGACGTCTCCAACGGCATACACCCCTCTACAACCAGGGTGGCCGTTACAATCACATTGAATATCCATGCGTTACACAGTATAACATTGAATATCCAAGCATTATTACACATTATCATATTGAATATCCATGAATTATTACACATTACCACATTTAATATACACCCATTTTACACACACACATAAGCTGATTACATACAAGCTCACATACACACACACAAGTTCTGTCTCACACAAGCTGCCTACAAGGTAACTTGTCAAACTGTTCTTAAACGGTTTGACAACTTACTTTGAGAGGGCGCCACGGCACTCCTGGCACCATAACCAATACAGAGAGCTGTAGTGCTCTGTTATTGTGCCTGGATTGTTTCTTTAATCTGTCTGTGCCCCACCCGAGACTAGGCTCTGGATCCGCTCTGTGTGTGCGCCAGCTGGCTGAGTTGGGGGCGGTGAGAGAAATTTACAGTGCTCCCTCCCTCCTGCTAGCCAGCAGCCAATGTTCCTGTTGTCCTGTGGTGGCAGCCTCAATGCTGCCACCTAGTTTAACTGTCTGCACCATCCCCCAGCACACATTCCCCCAGCACACAAGGAGGGGAACATTAAATAATATGTTTTATGCAATGTGCTGCTGTGCCCCACCAGAAAATTCCCTGGCATCGTGGTGGGCCAGTCCTGCCCTTCAGAATTACTGCTCAATTTTCTGCCATTTAGGAGTTAATCACTTTTACTTCTGATTATGTGTTTACTTTAGAAGTGTTTATCCTTTGCTCTGTAAATGTAACTTTTTTTCCATTCCTATAAATACAATCACCCTCCTCTCTCATATCATCTCTCCCACTCTCATAAATACCATCACTCCTCCTCTCCCACATGTCATCTCTCCAACTCCCATAAATACAATCACTCCTTTTCTCCCTCATGTCATCTCTCTCATTCCCATAAATACCATCATTCCTTCTCTCTCATGTCATTTCTCCCACTCCCATAAATACAATCTATCCTCTCATTTCATCTCTCCCACTCCCATAAATACCATCACTCCCCCTCTCATGTCATCTCTCCCACTCCCATAAATACCATAATTGCTTCTCTCTTATGTTATCTCTCCCGTTCCCATAGATAACATCACTCCTCTCTTATGTCATCTCTCCCACTCCCATAAATACCATCACTCCCCCTCTCATGTCATCTCTCCCACTCCCATAAATACCATCTCTCCCACTCCCATAAATACCATCACTCCCCCTCTCATGTCATCTCTCCCACTCCCATAAATACCATAATTGCTTCTCTCTCATGTCATCTCTCCCGTTCCCATAGATAACATCACTCCTCTCTTATGTCATCTATCCCACTCCCATAAATACCATAATTCCTTCTCTCTCATGTCATCTCTCCCACTCCCATAGATAACATCACTCCTCTCATTTCATCTTTCCAACTCTCATAAATACCATCACTCCACCGCTACTACATGATCTCTCTCTCATTCCCATAAATACCATCACTCCTCTCATGTCATCTTTCCCACTCCCATAAATACCATCACTGCGCTTCCTCACCCACTCCCATAAATACCATCACTCCTCCTCTCATGTCATCTCTCCCACTCCCACATGTCATCTTTCATACACCCATAGATATCATCACTCCTTCTCTCTAAAGTCATCTCCCCCACTCCCATAAATATCATCACTGCTTCTCTCATGTCATCTCTCCCATTCCCATGAATACCATCACTCCTTCTCTCCCCATGCCATCTCTCTCACTCCCATAAATACTTTCATTGCTTCTCTCATGTCATCTCTCCCACTCCCACATGTCATGTTTCCCACTCCCATAAATAACATCACGCCACCTCTCCCACACACCTCTCTCACTCCCATAAATAGCATCACTTGTCCTTTCTCACGTGTCATCTCTCCTACTCCCATAGATACCATCACTCCTCTCTCACGTCATCTCTCCCACTCCCATAAATACCATCACTCCTTCTCTCCCCATGTCATCTTTCCCACTCCCATAAATAACATCATGCCACCTCTCCCACACACATCTCTCTCACTCCCATAAATAGCATCACTCGTCCTCTCCCACGTGTCATCTCTCCTACTCCCACAGATACTATCACTCCTCTCTCATGTCATCTCTCCCACTCCTATAAATACCATCACTCCTTCCCTCTCATGTTAGCTATGCCACTCCCATATATACCATCATTCCTTCTCTCCTACTCCCATAGATAAAAAAGAACAAAGGGGAACCCTAGGACAAAGTGTCCAGGATCCACAAATAGGATATCTCAGTGTAAACTAATGCTGCTAAAAAACCATAATTTATTAGTACATACTAGACATAAACAAAAATAGATACACACAAACAAATTCCCAAAATAAGGGGAAAAAATGTTTTAAAAAATGATATCTTACTGAGAAGGGAACCCAAAATGAAAAAGGGATAGGACAAGGCTAGTTGCTCCTAAATAGCAACTATAATGCAGATAATTAGCCCTAATCTTGGATATGTGAAAGCCAAGCAGGGACTCAAAGGGTTAACCCCTTAGAGAAATTAAAGCAGCCTAGAACCCCATTAATAGCCTAGTACAACATCAAGCAGCAGAGTATAGATATAGAGATACATGCCAATAGGCAGATAATAAGGAAAGGAAGTCTCTCTGGTAACAATTATGCCTAAAATTGCATTCCCCAGAGTGGTTTTTAGCAGCATTAGTTTACACTGAGATATCCTATTTGTGGATCCTGGACACTTTGTCCTAGGGTTCCCCTTTGTTCTTTTTTGTTAATTCATACATATAGGGTTATCCCCTATTATTGGATACTCTCAGGACACACTACACTGTTCCTGTCTTATGGGACTCCTTTGTCGTACTCCCATAGATACCATCACTCATCTGTCATGTCATCTCTCTCACTCCCATAAATACCATCATCCTCCTCTCCCACGTCATCTCTCCCACTCCGATTACTTCTCCTCTCATGTCATCTCTTCATCACTCTGTGTACAATATCTTGATTGCTTCCATAAATGCCATCTATTCCTATGCCACCTCTCTTTTTCAAACTCAACATCTCTCCTCCTCTCCAATGTTTCTCATTGTGGAGGTAAAGGAGTGCAAATACTTAGAAGGCTTCCTTGGGTGCCATGGCCCCAGGCCAGTCTATTTCAGACCCAAGATCTCAAGATAATAAACCCCCCACTACCTACCCAAACAATCAATGCGGTGTTGCCAATTACCACATAATTTATATTATTGTGTCTTACACAGAGTACATTTATGGCAGTATCGCTAATCTGATAGTGTGCCTGTGTTCCCTGTGTGGAGTATCCCTCCTCCTGTGTACAGCCTGCACCAGTGCCTCTCAATATATCATCCAATTCTTCATGAGCCTGGCTGTGGGGTCACTGACTGGTGATGCAGTGCTGCATCTTATACCACAGGTAACGGAATACATATTGCTATAGTTAATATGGAAACATATGTAGAATAGGGTATGTAGAGCTGAGAATGACATATGGGATAGGGAATGGAGAGCTGTGAGTAATATGTAGGACAGGGAATGGAGAGCTGTGAATAATATGTGGGATTGGGAATGGAGAGCTTTGAGTAATATTTAGAATAGTGAATGGAGAGCTATGAGTAATATGTAGGATAGGGAATGGGGAGCGGTAAGTATTGTGTAAGATAGGGAATGACGAGCTGTGAGTAATATGTAGGATAGTGAATGGAGAGCTGTGAGTAATATGTAAGATAGTGAATGGAGAGCAATGAGTAATATTTAGGATAGGGAATGGGGAGCTGTGAGTAATATGTAGGATCGGGATTGGGGAGCTGTGAGTAATATGTAGGATCGGGAATGGGGAGCTGTGAGTATTATGTAAGATAGGGAATGGAGAGCTGTGAGTAATATGTAGGATCAGGAATGGGGAGCTGTGAATAATATGTAGGATAGGGAATGGAGAGCTGTGATTAATGTGTTGGATAAGGAATGAAGAGCTATGAGTAATATGTAGGAAAGGGAATGGAGAGCTGTGAGTTAGGAAGTCTTCTTGTTTGGAATGAGGTGAGACAGATGAGGGTTTTGAGAAGTTTTGATTAGACCACTCAGTCTATTAGATATGAATATTAGATTGTTCTCTCTGTCCTGACTCTCTGAATCTGCTTGGTTTTGTTGGGTTTAGTTCCTGGGTCTGCACTCTCACAGTGACACAGATGGCCATAATCATGATGAAGAGGACGACCGGTCCCACGTATGGAAGCTACTGGTTGTTTTAGGAGGTCTCTATGCATTCTTCCTCCTTGAAAAACTCTTCGATATCTGCATGGGTCATGAGGTAAAAAGTATAAATAAAAATAAGAATGGTGAAAATGTATCAGCATGAAAACACAGATACATTTGTTAGTCATAGAATTATACACCTAATTTATTTCACTAATAAGACATTTGCTTTCTTGGTGGATCCTACTTCCACATTTCTCGAAGTAGTAATTGTATTTTCTAAAATCTTTCAACTACAGTTTCTGCCTTTCTTAATTGATGATGGTCATAAACACCTTAATCATAATGTCTCCAGTGAGTATCCCAGATATAATCAGAATGCTCCAGATATCACTGATGACTAATTCTGTTGTATAGGACACAGATGAACATTCCGGTCATGGACACAACCATGGCTTGTCTCTCCAGACCTACCATGAAGACCAGAACAAGCAGAAGTCCGAGTCGCAGGCAGACCTGGTAGGAGACTGATTACTAAACTAATTTCTTCCTACTAACCTTCCTGCTACATTGCTCATCTTTACTGGTTCCACTATGATCACCAACAATAGCATTATTTAGTATTAAAATAATATTATCTTGATAGATATATATGTATGTGTGTATATATATATATATATATGTGTGTGTGTTGGAAGGCCATTTGGCCTGAATTTGTGGGAGGAGTTATGATCCTATATAAACCCTACCCCCTCCCACTTACCTTTGTCGTGCAAGCTGTTTGTCTCCATAGTTACCTGCACTTCCTTTTCGTCATTCCCGCCAAGTCCTGTCTCAAGCAGGCTCCAGCAAGCAGTCCATTGCCAGCAGCTCCTGCCTCCATCTTCTGTGTCTGTCCACTGGCTTCTACCCGACTTCGCCGCTCGCTACCCGGCTTCCGGTCACGAGACCGGCACGTCCACGTAAGCATAAACGTGGGAAATGGCGTCCTGACTCGGGCCTAAAAAAGCGGGGATAGGCTCCCTTCATTACTTACCCATTCGTGCTCTTACTCCGTTCGTGTACTTCTGCGTTCGTTCGGCTAAGAGCCGACCACAGAGTACACACTCCTGTCGCTTACATTTTCGTATAAACTAACTACTATCCGCACGTTTAAAAATGTGTTTGTATGCTCCATTTAACCAAACACAGGAGTTCTTTCTCATTACAGTTCTCCTGTTCATTAGTTTACCGAAAGCAAGAGGCTACAATGTTTAAATTTCAAAATCTACTGTAATTGTACTTAGTTTGCTTTCACGTAACTAAGCACTCGCATTATTTATCCTATTTGGATTTATGTGTATTTATTACATGGCTCTTAAAGTCACCACTGGTTAAATAATATGTTTCTAATTTTCCCGCCCATGGTCACATAATTATGGGACTCCTATATTTTATGGAGTAAATCTTCTTAAAGCACAGTTTGACCACTTTTCTCTCATCAGTTACGTTTAAAAAAATACACCTCCAGGCATTATCATACCCTGCCGGGACTTAGGCTATTGTACTAGTCTTCTACGCAACTAAGGTCTCTCCGCTCATAGGTTAAGCCTTACGGCCCTTCTTCACCAGGCTCTTTACAGACCATTAGCATGATTTAAAACCTCCGTTCTTTAAAAGTCCTTATATACTGGTTCCTTACACTTAGACTGCATATGTTTTTGGGGTTTTACTACTTGTATTTTTCTTCAAACAAAGCTCCAATTAGAGGTACCCAGTATCCCGCATTTCGGTAACAGGTAAGAATGTTTACCATTTTACGTTTTCCCTTGAGGCCTCATTCAGCCTCGACAGCCTCATACAGTCCCCCACCTCTCAAAGTGGGTTCTAAACTTCGAGACGTACCTGGTCTAATATTCCTCACAAATGTCAACAACAATCTCATAATCATAATCCACCATATTACTACTATATTTAACGGTACGGTTAAATGACGGTTTTGTCATTGATTTCTACATATCATTACTTAGACCTGAGTCATTACCACAGCTCGCCAAGTCTTACGCCATCGACAACCTACAGGCTACCTGGTTCCGTGCTTTGCAGTATCAGGTATTGGTAATCTTACTCACTACGATTACGTTTCTCCTTAAGGCCTCACTTCGCCTTCGTATAATTCAAATAAAATTCACATTGTGGGACCCCAGGGGCTTGTCTCTAATTGACGGACAAATGTTCAGGTCCCTCAGCTTACCCGAGTTCTTACATTACGGTACCTCTGATACACACCTACCCATAAGTTCAACATTTTTACACTCATTATACCAGTGGCACGCCTCAGGCCCACTATCATCTTTTTCCCTAAGGTTTCCCGGATCGGGCCCGTTCCCTGCAGAAGCAAGAATATATGGTAATCTTGCGCATCAAAGAAACAGGACAAACCCTCAAGGTTTAAGTATCTACATACGTTATATCACACCATTCTAAGCCCCATCAGGCTAGAGAACTGGCATTGAGGGTTAGGCGCTGTCACCTAAGATACGCCCAACTAAGGATAACATTGATATCCTGGAATACTATCTGCATTTACACCCAGCTAGGCATCTGGTAGATTCTGGTGCCGGGTTTCTCACAGGGGTTCACACGGGCCTTATCGCCATTCCCACAGGTACACTCGTGTGCCCTAACCTATTATCTGCACCCTTTGACCCTCTTACGGTGGACCACCTTCTGTCCACAGCAGTCATACGCTGGTTTCACGATTGCCTCCTTCCAGTCTTCACACTTCTCATCTTGGCGTACCATTCCCATCGAGGTAGCCATTCACTATACCCTATAATACAGATCATAGACCTCTTCCGCACCGCACTCTACATCCATTCCCAGCATCAAACTCCCTCATTCCCGCCATGAAGTTCTCACTGCACTACGAAAATCGACCATGCCATACAAGCTATCACTTCAGTAAGTAGTAAGGCTTGGTTGAACAAGATGGACTTATCCAACACCTTTAATCTACTACCTATTCACTCTTCACTATGGCACCTGGTCTACGTTCGGGCGGCCATCCTCACTAACCATTTTGTGGCTGATTTACAGGCTGACTTGGCTGGCAGCAACCTCTCATCTCTTTTTAGTCTGCCTTTAGATTCCTGGCATCCACAACACAGCCGCTGACGCTCTTTCACGCTCAGTTCACGGTCTTCTTTTAGGCACACCCTACGACCCACTACGTACCATCCAGGATACCACCATTCCATGAGCTAATCTTGAACTAAGCACACAATTACACCTTGTACAGTTACACACGCTTCATGCAGTTTCACGACTACTCTATCACTCACACTAGGGCTTTGTATATTGTACCATGTCACAAGTAGAGTTTGCTTGATTCATGATTGTTGCAGTTAAATTATTGTAATTTTTTCCTCTTCCTCTAAATCAAGCATCTTATTTATACCTCCTGTGACGAGAGCAATCTCGCTACATTGCATTGGAGAAGCCTGGTTGCCCGCCTGCTGCCTTTGGACTATGGCCCTGGGAGATTGGGCCCTTTAAAAAACGTATTCAGCCCTAACAGAGTGCATGTCACTCATTCTGGCCCTTTAAATACAGTGGGGTCATTCGGCACTTGCCCTGTGTGAGCGGTGATACCCCAGATAGCTATGCCATGGAGCCCATTCATATAATGAAAGACTATGGGAAAGACTTTAGCTCCATGGCAATTGTGGTCTGAGCGCCATTCAATAATATGCGCTCAGATCTAAGCTATCTGGGGATATGTTGCATGTCTTTATTTTATGTAGTAAATGTAACCTTGTGTATTTTATTGTATTTTATGTCTTTTTGCAACCATGTGCTCAATGGAGTCTGCCTCTATCCCTGGATACAATTGGATTATTTTCCAATTGTCTCCAGGAAAGAGGGCTCTGTAAAACCGGTCTGGGCCAGATAGCCATGTGCCAGCCAGGGCCCAAAAGATATTTTACTAACTTTTGAACCCCTAGTCTGATTCATGCCATTTTTTAATATGTTGTTCCCCTGAATGGATTGATTGTGAATATGTAATTTTTATGTGAATGTGATGTATGGTTTTAGAGTTATGAAAGTTGGGTAGAAAGTATGTTTAACTGTATGTATAATTGAGTTTCCTCTCAGGATAAGGGGAGGGAATATGTGGGATGTAACTCATATGTGATTGGTTGTTTTATACCTCCCTGTGGGCGGTCCTGTATTTGAAAAGACTGTAATAAAAACCAGGCTGGGTGTGCCAGCACCTCAGACCACTGCTTGACCCTCAACACGGAGCCTTGTTTCGTTCTTGGGGGGTTCACTGTATCCTGTTGGAGACTGATTGCCAGGAGTGTAAGCTGATGGATGCTTTTACAGTTCATCTGCTAGCAGCTATTCGTGCGGTTCCAGTTTGGAGTGCTATTTTGTATCCAGTTTGGGAATTTGGTGTTCTGCAGTAGCTTTGCCTGTGTCTCAGAAAGGGGATTATCACCTAAACAGATTTTAACCCCTTGTCTGCTGAAACGGTCCGTAACAATTGGTGGCAAGCGGCGGGATCGTTACTACAGCCAGAAGGACAGCTACAGGAGACACCAGTTCTTTGGATTGTACAATTTGAGGGCAACGCATGTCTCAGTACAGCAACCCTGACAGCACCAGCAGTGGAGTACGATGAGGGTGTCATGGATGACCGAGATGCAGTCCGCAAAGGCATCTGGTACCAGGCACTGGGTATTGTGGAATATCTGCGGGACGAGAGGCTCCCCAAGGACGAGCAGCGACAACAAAAGCGACTAGCCCTGCGGATGCCTTTCCTGGGAGAGCAGCCCCTGGAAGAGTGGGTAGAAGATCTGAAGTACCTGATAAGGCGGGAGATGTGGCTGGAGGATGCCTACCTGGCGCTCTGGTGGTATGAAGCTCAGTACCTACCCCGGACAGCCGAGCATGACAAGCCAGAGGGAGATGAGTTTGATGGTCCTGGCTTGTTATGGGAGACTTTTGCAGAGCCTGAGTTTGGGAGCGCTACACAAGCCCGGTTCCAGGATCTCTTTGAGTGGAGGGAGAGCAGGTATGACTGGGATGACACTCATAAGATTGAGCAAGACCTGGTCCACCTGGTGACCCGGGAGATGGAGCTGGAACAGGGCTACCAAAATCTGTTCCACTCCAGTGAGAAGGCTCAGCAGGGAAGCGGAGACCCAGATCCAGACCCATTCAGCTGGGCAGATATTGAGGTGATTTACTGGGAAGAACCCCAGGTGGCCGGTGGAGATGGGACCGAGGTCTCTCCACTGGTCCTGCAGGGAATTGGGAGCCCAGTCTCCATTCCCCAGCGGCAGTGTGAAGTGCAGGGAGAGGAGAGCAGTGTCCTCCCTCCCCAGCGGCAGGCTGAGTTACAGGGGGCAGAGGTAGTTGTTCCTGCCCCCCAGCAGCAGAGTGATATGCCAGGAAGGCAGTGTGAAGTGCAGGGAGAGGAGAGCAGCATCCTCCCTCCCCAGCGGCAGGCTGAGTTACAGGGGGCAGAGGTAGTTATTCCTGCCCCCCAGCAGCAGCGTGATTTTTTGGGAATTGGGATCCCAGTCTCCATTCCCCAGCGGCCGAGTGATGTGCCGGGAATTGGGAGCCCAGTCTTCATTGCCCAGTGGCAGTGTGATTTGCCGGGAATTGGGAGCCCAGTCTCCATTCCCCAGCGGCAGGGTTATTTGTTGGGAATTGGGAGCCCAGTCTTCATTCCCCAGCGGCCGAGTGATGTGCCGGGAATTGGGAGCCCAGTCTTCATTCCCCAGCGGCCGAGTGATGTGCCGGGAATTGGGAGCCCAGTCTTCATTCCCCAGCGGCAGTGTGATGTGCCGGGAATTGGGAGCCCAGTCTCCAGTCCCCAGCGGCAGAGTATCCAGCAGGGAATAGAGAGCCCAGTCTCCTCTCCCCAGCAGCAGAACTCTGTTTTGGGAGGAGAGACAGTCGGTCTCCCTCCGCAAAGACTGGAAGTATGTATGGGAGAGGAGCTTGTTACCACCTCTCCCCAGCAACAGCTTAATATACCAGGGGGAGACTGTAAGCCCCACACCTGTGCAGATGGGACCGTGGTCTCTGCACTTACCACACAGGGCGTAGGGACGGTCGGTCCTACCCCCCACGACAGGGCTGTTTAGCCAAAGGGGAGACAGTCGGTCTCCCCCTCCGGCAGCAGAGCCGTGCACCTAAAGGGGAGACAGTCGGTCTCCCACAACCAGGCTCCAACCAGACTACTCCCGTGGTAGTGCTGGCACCAGGACAGAGTACCGCTGGTCTCTGCCCACTCAGCAACCCACCAAGGCAGCCTACCAGTCCCCCACACAGCCGTGGTGAGGCACCTGGACATGGACAAGATTCTCCCTTTCCCAGGTGTAGTAACCATTTATTGTGGGTGGGCTGTACTGTTTTTTTCTGTTTTGTGGGTGGGCTGCTGGACTAACAAGGGCACTGACCGGCAGGAGGTCAGGTACCCTGTTAGTCTGTTTGGAAAAGGGGAGAGATGTGACGAGAGCAATCTCGCCACATTGCATTGGAGAAGCCTGGTTGCCCGCCTGCTGCCTTTGGATTATGGACCGGCAGCTAAAGGGTTAATTTTACTGTGCAGAAGGATTTATTTCTCCCTTTCTGCACAGCCTTTGGACTATGGCCCTGGGAGATTGGGCCCTTTAAAAATCGTATTCGGCCCTAACAGAGTGCATGTCACTCATTCTGGCCCTTTAAATACAGTGGGGACATTCGGTACTTGCCCTGTGTGAGCGGTGATACCCCAGATAGCTATGCCATGGAGCCCATTCATATAATGAAAGACTATGGGAAAGACTTTAGCTCCATGGCAATTGAACTGTATGTGTGTGGTCAGAGCGCCATTCAATAATATGTGCTCAGACCTAAGCTATCTGGGGATATGTTGCATGTCTTTATTTTATGTAGTAAATGTAACCTTGTGTATTTTATTGTATTTTATGTATTTTTGCAACTATGTGCTCAATGGAGTCTACCTCTATCCCTGGATATAATTGGATTATTTTCCCATTGTCTCCAGGAAAGAGGGCTCTGTAAAACCGGTCTGAGCCAGATAGCCATTTGCCAGCCAGGGCCCAAAGATATTTTACTAACTTTTGAACCCCTGGTCTGATTCATGCCATTTTTTAATATGTTGTTCCCCTGAATGGATTGATTGTGAATATGTAATTTTATGTGAATGTGATGTATGGTTTTAGAGTTATGAAAGTTGGGTAGAAAGTATGTTTAACTGTATGTATAATTGAGTTTCCTCTCAGGACAAGGGGAGGGAATATGTGGGATGTAACTGATATGTGATTGGTTGTTTTATACCTCCCTGTGGGCGGTCCTGTATTTGAAAAGACTGTAATAAAAAACAGGCTGGGTGTGCCAGCACCTCAGACCACTGCTTGACCCTCAACACGAGCCTTGTCTCGTTCTTGGGGGGATTCACTGTATGCTGTTGGAGACTGATTGCCAGGAGTGTAAGCTGATGTATGCTTTTCCTGTTCGTCTGCTAGCAGCCATTTGTGAGGTTCCACTTTGGAGTGCTATTTTGTATCCAGTTCGGGAGTTTGGTGTTCTGCAGTAGCTGTCCCTGTGTCTCAGAAAGGGGTTTATCACCTAAACGGATTTTAACCCCTTGTCTGCTGAAACGGTCCGTAACACCTCCTATGCTGTCACTAAATTTTTTTACGTATCCAAGGTCAGCCACACACTATTAGTACTAATCCATTACTTCACGTCTAAACCTTCCATTAAAGTAAGCTACATCATGGCTTCCTTCGCTGGTCTCTCTTTTTCGCAAAAGTGCTGCAGCATCAGCTTCAAGCTGTTACACCCCAGTCTACATCATTAAGTGATGGGGCCAGGTAGTCCTCAGCTCAGTTACATTAATACCTCAATCTGAGTAAAACTGTCAGGATCAAGACAGGGATCCAACATGCAGTGTACTAAAACTATAAAGACGTATACCGGACCTTAGAGTGGCCGGACTAACGTCAAGCAAACAAGGAATGGTCAGGGACAAGCCGAGATCGAGGGAACGAGCAGACAGGTAAGCGTAAGCCGGGCCGAGTACAAGGGTAGGAGAGGGAAGCAAAGTCAAGAAACAAGCCAAGTCAAAACCGTAGAACACTAAGAGATATAAACGCACTGAGGGAACAGACAAGCTGAAACCACGACAGGGCAATGACTCACAGTAAGTGAGTACCTTTTATACCCTGTCACTTTAATTGATATCCACACCCCCAGAACGTCCAGGTTTGAGATTTCCCGTGGGTCCTGACGTCATTGATGTCATGACGTCGGCGGAGTTGCGCCGCGTCATAAAAGGGGGCGGGGCTGTCGCTGCCGGCGTCCAAAGTGCCGAAATTGCTGGAGGAGAAGGAGGTGTGAGTGGCAGGTACCATGACAGTACCCCCCTCTTAGGAACGCCCTTCGGGTGAAAAGGACCAGGACGAGACGAAAAACGGGCATGAAATGCCCGGAGAAGGCGAGGGGCGTGGTCATCAGCATGAGACACACAGGATCTTTCCTCAGGACCATATCCTTTCCAGTCAACAAGATACTGTAATCCCCCACGAGAGATGCAGGAGTCAAGAACTAAATTAACCTCAAATTCTTCCGGACCCTCGACCTGAACAGAAGAGGGAGGAGTCGGGGCAGAGGTGTATCTATTACAAACGAGAGGCTTCAGGAGCGAAACATGAAAAGAATCAGGAATGCGTAAACCAGGAGGAAGAGCAAGTTGATAAGCAACTGGGCTGATCCTCCTTAAGACTTTGTAAGGGACAATGTAACGAGGAGCGAATTTCATGGAAGGAACTTTCAACCTTATGTGTCTGGTACTTAACCACACCTTATCCCCCGGGTAAAAAACAAGAGCAGGCCTTCTGCGTTTATCAGCATGTTGTTTAAATAAAGCTGAAGTGTGACCAAGAACACGGTGAATCTGATCCCACAACTTCCTCAGATTGTCGACATGGACATCAACCATCGGTATACCCTGTGAGGAGGACACCGACAGACGAATGGTAGGGTGGAAGCCATAATTCATGAAGAAGGGGCTATTATGAGTAGACTCGCAAACCAAATTGTTGTGCGCAAACTCCGCCCAAGGAATCAAATCAACCCAATTATCTTGATGTTCAGATACAAAACAGCACAAATATTGTTCGATCTTCTGGTTGGTACGTTCAGCAGCCCCATTAGACTGGGGATGGTAGGCCGAAGAGAAATTCAATTTTATACCCAACTGGGAACATAAGGATCTCCAAAAACGAGAGACAAACTGGGGACCTCTATCAGAGACAATATCTGCAGGGATACTTACCATGCAAGCGAAAGATTTCCCTTGCAAAAATTTCAGCTAATTCGGGTGCAGAAGGAAGTTTGGGTAAGGGATAAAGTGAGACATTTTAGTAAACCTGTCAACAACCGTGAGAATAACTGTTTGTTTATTGGATACTGGTAATTCAACAATAAAGTCCATAGCTAGATTGGACCATGGTGTTTTAGGAATTTCTAAAGGTTGAAGTAGACCACATGGAAGGGTGTGAGGCTGTTTATTTTTAGCACAGACTACATGTAATGGACCGTTTCAGCAGACAAGGGGTTAAAATCCGTTTAGGCGATAATCCCCTTTCTGAGACAGGCACAGCTACTGTAAAAGCACCAAAACTCACGAATTGGATACAAGGGAATGCACCAAACTCCCGAACTGTATACCAGGGAATAAGGTAGCACTCCAAACTCCCGAACTGGAACCTCACGAATAGCTGCTAGCAGACGAACAGGAAAAGCTCCCAAGCGGCTCACACTCCTGTCAGTCAGTCCCTATCAGCATACAGTGAATCCCCCCAAGAACGAGACAAGGCTCCGTGTTGAGGGTCAAGCAGTGGTCTGTTTATTGAGGGCTACCTGCCCCTGTATTTATGCAGGTCTCCAACCTGGTGGACACTCCCCTAGGGGACTAGATGGAAGACTGTAACACAGACAGACATGTATCACATTACAGACACACAGAAGTAAAACATCCCCACAATGCATCCTGGCTTCCTCCCCTCTGCCCTGGAGATAATTGGAGAAGTAATTCAATTATCTCCCAGGACAAAGGTAAGACTCCATTACACACGTGGGGACCCAAATACAGTAATATGCTTTAAAATACATAAAGTTACTTTTTATACATTAAACACAGACATGTAACATATCCCCAGATAGCTCAGGTCTGAGTGCACATTACTAGGTGAATGGCACTCACACCACACGAATACAGTTTAATCGCCATGGAGCCAAAGTCTTTAATCACACGAATAGGCTCCATGGCATAGCTATCTGGGTTACCACAAATTCACATAAAAATACCGAATGAACGGCTATTCGGCTACATCCCCACGAATAGGAACCAGGAGACGGACATCTCAGCGGTGCCTGCACGTAATAGTGTCTGGGTTTGGTGCAGGAAAGCCGGGCAGAAAAGCGCTGGCTGCCCGGGGAGCTCCAGAACACCGCCATCGTGTGGCGCTAAGTGTAACCGCGACCACCCAGTAACAATCAATTAAGCTGCGGTTAACCGCAGCTACTGGGTGGTCAATTGCCGGCACACACTTGTTAAGCCGTGGTTAACCGCGGCTTCAGGGAGGTCGATTGGAGGCACACGCCAGCTTCTGGGTGGCCCACTAACAGCTTCTCACGGCTCTGGGGAGGCTGAAAAGGAGCTGATTGTTCGGTAGATAGAATCTACCGAACGGCTGTGCAGAAAGGGAAAAATAAATCTTTCTGCACAGTAAAATTAACCCTTTGGCTGCCGGTCCATAATCCAAAGGCAGCAGGCGGGCAACCAGGCTCCTCCAATGCAATGTGGAGAGATTGGTCTCGTCACACTACACAAGCCATAACATATTCCCTAACATCCTTATGTAAGGAAGGCCACCAAAAACTTTGGGAAATTTGGCAATCTTACTGTTGTGAAAGCATGAAAGTAATTCGCTCTGGAAATTGGGAGGTACAACATACTTTCCCTCCGGAGCAGGTATAGGTGCCATGCATTGAACCTTTTCAATATTTAGTAGCAACGGAGAGTGCACTTTCAGACTGGTGTTGGCTATAATATACTGGTTGGAAATTATAGAAGACATAGGGACTTCCGCAAAAGTGGCAGGTTCATGTTGACGCGAGAGCGTGTCTGCCTTGGTATTCTTGGATCCCGGTCTGTAGATAAGTATGTAATTAAAATGGGCAAGGAACAGGGACCAACGATCCTGTCTGGCGGACAATCTTTTGACCTCTCCGATGAAAGATAGATTCTTATGGTCAGTTAAAATAGTAACTGGTTGTAGAGTCCCTTCTAACAGATGCCTCCATTCCTTTAAGGCCAATATTATAGCCAATAGTTCTCTGTCTCCAATGTCATTTCTTCTCTCAGTGTCAGAAATTTTTTAGAAAAAAACCCACAAGGATGCAAAGGTTTATCCAACCCTTGTCTTTGTGACAGTACAGTCCCTATACCTGTCTCTGATGCATCAACTTCTAGCAAAAAAGGTAGAGAAGTGTCAGGGTGAACCAAAATCGGGGCAGAAGCAAAAGTCTCCTTGAGAGTCTTGAAGGTAGCCAAAGCCTCCGTAGACCAATTTTTGGTATTGACACCCTTCTTTGTCATGTTAGTAATGGGTGCTATTATGGAAGAAAACCCGTTAATGAAGCGCCTATAATAATTGGAGAATCCGATAAACCTTTGTATGGCTTTGAGTCCAGTGGGCAAAGGCCAGTTTAAAATAGACTGAAGTTTACCAGGGTCCATCTTGAAACCTTCATCGGAAATGACATAACCCAGAAAATCTATCTGGGATTGGTCAAAACTACCAATTTGCAGTACAACCCGTGTTGTAAACGTTTGTGCAACACTTTTCCAACTTGTCTGTGGTGAATCTCCTTGTCTCTGGAATGTATCAGTATATCGTCCAAGTATGCTATACATTCCTCTTGGAATTCTCTCAACACCTCATTGATTAGTTCCTGAAAGACAGCTGGGGCATTACATAGCCCGAATGGCATAACTGTATATTAATAGTGACCGTAATGGGTATTGAATGCAGTTTTCCATTCATCACTCTGCCGGATTCTAACCAAGTTATAAGCTCCTCGTAAGTCCAACTTGGTAAAAATTGTGGAACCCTTGAGTCTATTGAATAACTCGGTAATCAGAGGAATAGGATAAGCATTTTTAATTGTTATCCCGGTAGTCTATGCATGGCCTCAGAGTGCCATCCTTTTTTGTGACAAAGAAAAATCCAGCCCCCACTGGTGATGTAGACCTTGTCCAAGTTTTCCTTTATATATGCCTCTAGTACTAGGTTCTCCTTAGTAGATAATGGATACAGAGTACCTCTGGGAGGCATCGTGCCAGGTAGAAGTTTAATAGTGCAGTCAAATGACCTATGGGGAGGTAAGGTGTCAGCTCTCCCTTTATCAAAGACTGTTTTAAGATCCTGCTATTGGGGAGGTATCTGTAAGTCAGAAACCTGTGAAGAGTTGGTAGGTATGTTTGCTCTGGGAGCTGGGGTGATCCGTTGCAAGCATCTGCCATTACAACCTAAACCCCATGACGTTATCTCTCCTAGTTCCCAGTCAATGACGGGATTGTGTTTTCTTAACCATGGATACCCCAGAACTACAGGAAATGAAGGTGAAGAAATTAACAGTAAGGATATCATTTCTTCGTGTAATGCGCCAATCGTAGCTTTGATTGGTATGGTCTCATGAGAAATCACGGGCTCTGATAGTGGTCTACCATCTATGGCCTCAATGGCCAAGGGTGTCTCTCTTAAATGAAAAGGAAGGAGTTGTTTCTTGGCAAAGGTGAGATCCATGAAGCTTTCTGCTGCTTCAGAATCTATTAGGGCAAAGGTATTAGCCTAACTCTTCTCCCAGATCAAAGAGATAGGGACTAGAAGCATATGGTCTTTCTGTTTATTTATAGAGGACGAGATCGCATCACAGCAGTAAGGCCTATCCTCTGGAGGTACTTAGGTGCGAGCGTTTCCCGGCCTAGTGGGGCAGGTAAGGCGTAGGTGACCCCTTTGTCCACAATATAAACAGAGACCATCACTTCTCCTGTATTGTCTCTCCTGTTCAGTTAAGTGAGTAGCCCCTAATTGCATTGGCTCAGGTAGTGCTAGAGCCATAGAATCGGAATTCTGGAATGAGGGAGCTAATCTGATGGACGGTCTACGGATTCTCTCTCTGGTGTTCTGTCTTTGTCTCATACATTCGTCTATACGAGGAATAAACAAAATCAGATGTTCCAAATTCTCAGGAAGTTCTCTAGTGGCCACCTCATCTAAAATTTTATCAGATAATCCATTTAATCCATTTAGAAAAACATCCATAAAGGCTTGTTCGTTCCATTTTACCTCAGAGGCCAAAAATCGTAATACTGATGAGTATTATTTCCTTGCCTGAGACGTAGCAATGCCTTAGCGGCGTTGGCCCTTCTTCCTGGAGGATCGAAAGTTCTCCTAAATGTTTCCACAAAAGCATTATAATTATATACTAGTGGGTTATCATTTTCCCATAACGGATTAGCCCATCTAAGTGCCCTATCTATCAGTAAGGTTATGATAAATCCAACCTTAGCTCTGTCAGTAGGATAGGCCTGTGGTTGTAATTCGAAATGAATGATAATCTGGTTCAGAAAACCCCGACAAGTCTCTGGTGAACCTCCATAACGTAATGGTGAAGTAATCCTGGAGGAAGCCCCTACAGTAGCTACCTCTAGGCCTGTGTTAACTGGAGCAATAAAACAAGTCTCCTCAGGCTGCAGATTCGGCCGAGATAATAGTGACTGTAAAGCCATAGCCATTTGGCCCATTCTATGGTCCATGGCTTCAAATCTAGAGTCCTGAGAGGAGCCCTGGGAACTAGTACCTGCAGGATCCATTGGCCCTGTCGTAATGTCAGGATCAAGACAGGGATCCAACACGCAGTGTACTAAAACTATAAAGACGTATAACGGACCTTAGAGTGGCCGGACTAATGTCAAGCAAACAAGGAATGGTCAGGGACAAGCCGAGATCGAGGGAATGAGAAGACAGGTAAGAGTAAGCCGGGCCGAGTACAAGGGTAGGAGAGGGAAGCAAAGTCAAGAAACAAGCCAAGTCAAAACCGTAGAACACTAAGAGATATAAACGCACTGAGGGAACAGACAAGCTGAAACCACGACAGGGCAATGACTCACAGTAAGTGAGTACCTTTTATACCCTGTCACTTTAATTGATATCCACGCCCCCAGAACATCCTATTTTGAGATTTCCCACGGGTCGTGACATCATTGACGTCATGACGTCGGCGGAGTTGCGCCGAGTCATAAAAGGGGGCGGGGCTATCGCGACCGGCGTCCAAAGTGCCGAAATTGCTGGAGGAGAAGGAGGTGTGAGTGGCAGGTACCATGAGAAAAACTCCTTACAAGCTTTCAGTACACAAGCTGTATAACCTTGCAATAAAGTGTGTTTTTTTTTTTTAAATCCTCTTTTACAGGCCTACTCGTACGTTGGTTTCGGCACACCTCAACCAACTTTGCTTCTCCTTCTACATTCCATTACGTATTAGATAAATTCCGAGCACAAGTTGGAAGGCCATTTGGACTGAATTTGTGGGAGGAGTTATGATCCTATATAAACCATACCCCCCCTACTTACCTTTGTCGTGCAAGCTGTTTGTCCCCACCCACCTACACCCATATTTATTAACAATTCACCTTGTGGGCCCTCTTTTACAGGCCTTACTCGTACGTTGGTTTCGGCACACCTCAACCAACTTTGCTTCTCCTTCTACATTCCATTACGTATTAGATAAATTCCGAGCACAAATATATATATGTGTGTGTGTGTGTGTGTGTGTGTGTGTGTGTGTGTAGTATATGACAAAAGTGAGTACACCCCTCACATTTTTGTAAATATTTTATTATATCTTTTCATGTGACAACACTGAAGAAATGAAAATACACACAAAGGTTGTGGAAAATGTGGCGCTATACAGTTATAATGTTCAGAATGAATTTAGCTGCTATACACACTCCGTGGGTACTCCTATAAACCCAACACACATAAATCACCAAAAACAAAAGAGAAAATGTTAAGATTTATCAGGTGTCTATACCCTTTAAACCCTCAATTTTCATGAGTGTAGCGCTAAGTGTAGAAATGAGTGAATATATACATATATATATATTGTGCTGAAAGGCACTTACCCTCTATATCATACTTGTATTCCCATGTACATATAGAGAGAAAAAAATAGAAATATATACAGATAATAGTGCAGTTTGTCAAATGAATGTTTTAAAATACTTATGTGAGTTATAATGTGGATAAACTCACATTTTTAGAGCCTTTTACAGTTGTAAGGCTCTAAACTTCCAGATGTCTGTGTCTTTTGGGTAGATCACACAACCCCTCTCTCACGGAGAAGAAGCGTATGTTCCTCTCCAAAGTATACAGAAGGAAACAGAGATGATCCAATCTAAGTGTAGTATTTTAAAATACTGATATATATCAATATAAATAAAATACAAAAGTGCTCACCTTGTTTAGAGCCTTTTGGTAACTGGCTCTAAGTAGATATGCCCAGTGTCAGTTTGTGGGGTGACACTGCCCCTCTCTGGAATCACTTGCACAGGATACAATAAATTTATAAGTATAAAAACTATATTTATTGTGAACAAGTAAATATTAAAATGTATACATTCTATATATTAGAAAACAAAAAATGTAAAATCTTATAAAAACAATACTAATGTATTAAGTGGTCTAAATATAAGTCCACTTTTAGCCAAACGCGTTTCACTGAAAATCTGCTTCCTCAGTCAGCTTCAAGGTGTCTTCTGTCTCTTTTTAAATCCTCATTCACCCGCCAAAACTCTTCATTTCCAGTCCGGTGTGTTGGTGTGACGCGGCCAAAATATTGTCGCGTCACTTCCGGTTTCTTTTGTACTACATGCCCCATGATTCTTTGCGTTCGTGAATGTCACTTCCAGTAGATTTCGATGTGGTGATGGGTAATGTAGTCCTAAATATCGCCACCATCTAGTCTTTTTTTTCAGTCCATATGAGGCTCAAAGTATAAAAACGGAGTGACGAAAAAGGATATTAGAAGAATAAGAAGGAGTTTATCAATGTTCAATGTCACATATTAAACAAAAACAATAAATAAAAACACATAGCAAATACATCAATTCAAGTTTATAAACTATTATTAGTTCTCAAATAATTCATTGTTATCATTCTATGAATTTACGCTTTTCAGAAGGGGGATAATTGAAGTTAATCCTTATCTTAATCTTATAGATGTATTATATGAATATGAAAGGTGATATTACCTCCAGATTCCATTCATAACATATATGAGTAAAAACTGCCCTTTATTTTATATGTTTGTAACAAACTTGTATATAGATTCCCATAATGTAAAAAAATCAAAGTGATAACAATATATGATTTAGGTGGCTATGATGTTCATCTCACTTCCAGTTAATGTATCTTATCTCTTTATCACTAGGTAAAATGCTTTTAGATAACAACCTATTTGGGAAATTAATAACTTCAATAAAAAAATGAAAATTCTATTAATTGAATTGATTTACAAGATTTTTAAAAATGAATCAATTAAAAAAATATATATTTTAAATAAAAAATTGATAAGTATAAAATATATTAGGAGCGTGGATAAAAAAAAAGAATATATATATATATTTTTAAAAAATCTATAGAAAATGACATAATTCAAAATCTGCATTTAGACCTAAGGGGGCTAAAGTATTTTAAGTATTTATAGAAAAAGGATATGAGGAAATTTCTCTTATAAACGCTATAAAAGAAGTAGAAACCATGGAGAGGTCTTCCCTATTAAAATATAATCCCAAAACAAAAAATGAACATAACATCTTACCTTTTATTTTTAATTTCAATCAGGAGAGCCACAAAATAAAATGGATAATAAATAAACATTGGCCCATGTTAAGAAATTACCCAATGCTACATTCCATATTACCAGAAAAACCCAGATTTATTTATAGAGGAGCTCCTAATTTCAAACAATAACTGGTACATAACCATATAAAAGATCAAACATCTATCCCTTTTGTTCAAAATAAGGGCTTTTTTGGTTGTGGGCAATGTCTAGTTTGTAGCAACACAAAAAGTGCCAAAAGACATATTACAGAGTTTTTTGAGTCTAAAAGAGAAAGAAAATATAAAATACGTGAAATGACCACATGTTTCTCGAAGCGAGTCATATACATATTGAAATGTTCTTGCAATCTCCTTTATGTAGGCAGAACAAAACGCCCTTTGAATGTAAGAATAAATGAACTTGTACGGAACATAAGAAAAGGTTACGAAAAACATAGTGTTTCGGATCATTTCAGATTAGTACATAATAATGACCCACAATTTTTAGATTTTTATGCCATCCAAAAAGTTACATTAAACTGGCGAGGGGAAGACGAAATAAGGAAATTAGGGAAAAATCTAAACAAAATGGATTTTTAACTTAAATACTTTAGCCCCCTTAGGTCTAAATGCAAATTTAGAATTATGTAATTTTCTATAGATTTTTTAAAAATATATATATATATTCTTTTTTTTTTATCCACGCTCCTAATATATTTTATACTTATCAATTTTTTATTTAAAATATATATTTTTTTAATTGATTCATTTTTAAAAATCTTGTAAATCAATTCAATTAATAGAATTGTCATTTTTTTATCTTATAGGTTGTTATCTAAAAGCATTTTACCTAGTGATAAAGAGATAAGATACATTAACTGTAAGTGAGATGAACATCATAGCCACCTAAATCATATATTGTTATCACTTTGATTTTTTTACATTATGGGAATCTATATACAAGTTTGTTACAAACATATAAAATAAAGGGCAGTTTTTACTCATATATGTTATGAATGGAATCTGGAGGTAATATCACCTTTCATATTCATATAATACATCTATAAGATTAAGATAAGGATTAACTTCAATTATCCCCCTTCTGAAAAGCGTAAATTCATAGAATGATAACAATGAATTATTTGAGAACTAATAATAGTTTATAAACTTGAATTGATGTATTTGCTATGTGTTTTTATTTATTGTTTTTGTTTAATATGTGACATTGAACATTGATAAACTCCTTCTTATTCTTCTAATATCCTTTTTCGTCACTCCGTTTTTATACTTTGAGCCTCATATGGACTGAAAAAAAAGACTAGATGGTGGCGATATTTAGGACTACATTACCCATCACCACATCGAAATCTACTGGAAGTGACATTCACGAACGCAAAGAATCATGGGGCATGTAGTACAAAAGAAAGCGGAAGTGACGCGACAATATTTTGGCCGCGTCACACCAACACACCGGACTGGAAATGAAGAGTTTTGGCGGGCGAATGAGGATTTAAAAAGAGACAGAAGACAGAAGACACCTTGACTGAGGAAGCCGATGTTCGGTGAAACGCGTTTGGCTAAAAGTGGACTTATATTTAGACCACTTAATACATTAGTATTGTTTTTATAAGATTTTACATTTTTTGTTTTCTAATATATAGAATGTATACATTTTAATATTTACTTGTTCACAATAAATATCGTTTTTATACTTATAAATTTATTGTATCCTGTGCAAGTGATTCCAGAGAGGGGCAGTGTCACCCCACAAACTGACACTGGGCATATCTACTTAGAGCCAGTTACCAAAAGGCTCTAAACAAGGTGAGCACTTTTGTATTTTATTTATATTGATATATATCAGTATTTTAAAATACTACACTTAGATTGGATCATCTCTGTTTCCTTCTGTATACTTTGGAGAGGAACATACGCTTCTTCTCCGTGAGAGAGGGGTTGTGTGATCTACCCAAAAGACACAGACATCTGGAAGTTTAGAGCCCTACAACTGTAAAAGGCTCTAAAAATGTGAGTTCATCCACATTATAACTCACATAAGTATTTTAAAACATTCATTTGACAAACTGCACTATTATCTGTATATATTTCTATTTTTTTCTCTCTATATGTACATGGGAATACAAGTATGATATAGAGGGTAAGTGCCTTTCAGCACAATATATATATATGTATATATTCACTCATTTCTACACTTAGCGCTACACTCATGAAAATTGAGGGTTTAAAGGGTATAGACACCTGATAAATCTTAACATTTTCTCTGTTGTTTTTACTGAAGAAATTACACTCTGCTACAATGTAAAGTAGTACGTGTACAGCCTGTATAACAGTGTAGATTTTCTGTCCCCTCAAAATAACTCAACACACAGCCATTAATGTCTAAACCTTTGGCAACAAAAGTGAGTACACCCCTTAGTGGAAATGTCCAAATTGGGCCCAATTAGCCATTTTCCCTCTCTGGTGTCATGTGACTCGTTAGTGTTACAAGGTCTCAGGTGTGAATGGGGAGCAGGTATGTTAAATTTGGTGTTATTACTCTCACACTCTCTCATATTGGTCACTGGTAGTTCAATATGGCACCTCATGTCAAAGAACTCTCTGAGGATCTGAAAAAAAGAATTGTTGCTCTACATAAAGATGGCCTAGACCAGGGGTAGGCAACCTTCGGCACTCCAGATGGTGTGGACAGCATCCCCCAGGCTTTTACACCCATAATGCTGGCAAAGCATCATGGGATGTGTAGTCCAAAACATCTGGAGTGCCAAAAGTTGCCTTTGCCTGGCTTGGGCTATAAGAAAATTGCCAGACCCTGAAACTGAGCTGCAGCACGGTGGACAAGACCATACAGCGGTTTCACTCAGAACAGGCCTCGCCATGGTCGTATCACGTATTCATCCGCTTATAAAAATGTGATTAATGGAATTTACTGTTCAAACAGAAAATCTGCCGAACAATATTACTGTCCTGACAGGAAAAGTTGTGCCGAACAATATAACTGTCCTGACAGGAAAAGTTGTGCCGAGCAGCAATCAAATCCACAGGAGGGTTTGTGCTGAGCAGCAATTATGCAAATGGGAACCTGGGGTCAAAGGTCGATTAGCCTATCAGATCCAGAGGAGGGGTATTTAGGCTCAGTTCTCATCCTGCTCAGTGCCCTGTCGTTCCCTTGTGGTTGTCCGAGAGCGTGTTATTGATTCTGGTAATTCTGGTTATTTGACTTTGGCATTGTTTTTGACTTCCCTGTTTTCTGGCATCCCTGACCCCTGGCTTTTCCTTATTTTTGTGCCTCTTTCTGTATCCCTTGACCTTGGCTATTCCTGACTATTCTTTGGTACGTTAGTCTGGTCATTCTAAGGTCCGGTATACGTTACCTATCAGTCCTCTGTGTTACACAATTCTACGTGCTGGATCATACTGTAATCCTGACAAGTCGACCAAAGAAGTTGAGTGCACATGCACATGAGTCAAGGCTGCGAGTTGAGGGTCATTTGTTTAATGAGCACAAAGGCATTTCTTATATACAGTTTTCCCCACAAGGTTACCACCCACGTGGACCTTGTGGACCAAAGGACACAAAGTCACAACAGCCAATCAACACAGTATTGTACAGTTAGACACTCCCTGCTAATGTACACAAACCCTCCCCTCCCCTCTGCCTGTGATACAATTACCAAACACAATGGACTAACTCAATTAACACAGACAGTAAATATCCAGTTTTACCCAGTCGAGAAACACCTCAAAACAACAACATATCCCCACATTATACATCCCTGGATAGCCCTGATCTGGGTGAACAACATATCCAAAAATCACCCAGATCAGAGCAGAGGTTCAAAAGATTTATGGAAGTCACATTTGACCGACCGCAAGCATGGCTTTCATGCCCAAAACAGTTCTACAGATTTAGGCTGTGTGGCCGGTCTATCTTCTCCTCTATCCTGGAGATAATTGGCTCAACTGGCTGTGGTAACTTAATCATCTCCAGGTACAGGGAATATCTCTAAGTCAAAAACTGTTACAAAAAACACATAAAAATACATAACTCTTTTAATAGATTGCTTGGATCTGAGCGTTCAATATGTCCAATGTTAAAAGTACCCTATTGTACAAGGAAGGGTGGGGTCAGACAATAGCAAGGGCTGATGAGAGATTGAGGAGGGACAAAGCAGCCAGTTTCAACTGGTCTGGCAGTGTCCCTGGGACAATGCCCTGCTGGAGAACAATAGGGCAGGAAAAAGGGGGAGGGGAAGAGGCACATTCTCCCATGGAAGTCACTTTTTAGCATGTCTTTTTGCAGGGCCCATAGTCTTGGGGCAAGAGGCTGGCAATCAGGCCCCTCCAGAAGCCAGTGGCGAGGGGTAGTTCGTCACATTTGGTTCACATGGTGTCAAGCGTGTGTGGCGGCAACCAGGTGAGGAATACAAAGACAAGTGTGTCTTGCCTACAGTCAAGCATGGTGGTGGGAGCGTCATGGTCTGGGCCTGCATGAGTGCTGCCAGCACTGGGGAGCTACAGTTCATTGAGGGAACCATGAATTCCAACATGTACTGTGACATACTGAAGCAGAGCATGGTCCCCTCCCTTTGGAGACTGGGCTGCAGGGCAGTATTCCAACATAACGACCCCAAACACACCTCCAAAGACCACTGCCTTGCTAAAGAAGCTGAAGGTAAAGGTGATGTCTCCAGACCTAAACCCTATTGAGCATGAGTGTGGCATCCTCACACGGAAGGTGGGGGAGTGCAAGGTCTCTAACATCCACCAGCTCCGTGATGTCATCATGGAGGAGTGAAAGAGGACTCCAGTGGCAACCTGTGAAGCTCTGGTGAACTCCATGCCCATGAGAGTTAAGGCAGTGCTGGAAAATAATGGTGACCACACAAAATATCGGCACTTTAGGCCCAATTTGGACATTTCCACTTAGGGGTCTACTCACTTTTGTTGCCAACGGTTTAGACATAAATGGCTGTGTGTGGAGTTTTTTTAGGGGACAGCTAATTTACCCTGTTATTCAGGCTGTACACTTACTACTTTACATTGTAGCAGTGTCATTTCTTCAGTGTTGTCACATGACAAGATATAATAAAATATTTGCAAAAGTGTGAGGGGTGTACTCACTTTTGAGAGAAGGTGCATCTCACAAGGCACCGAAACGCACGTCGGGCGTTCTTTTCAGTTTGGTTATCGGCACTGGGCATCTGTGGATCTAGAACTATGTTTTCCATATGATTTATTTAACTTCTTGATTTTCACTTCTTTTGTCTTTGTTTCTATGCCTGTCTAGTTAGATTACCAGGGAGAGAGGCTTTTTATTCATTTACATTGTCAGTTTTTTAGATACTGACGTTCTAACTACATACTGCACTCTCTCCCCCTATTCTACTATTGACAGTACTTTTTCTCCTTAGTCCTGTCTGCAATTTAACTCTCTCTATGCTGATTTAAGATTGATTGTTTGGGACTATGTTTAGCCCCACACTGTATTCTGCTGTTTATTGAGTCTCTAAGCCTATAAGACATGGCACAGGAATACTAAGAGTAATCCTTGAGATAGCCCAGAGATTGCCCAGAGATTGCGATTGATCCTTTCCAAGGTAGCCAATATAATTTCTAATAAAGTTGTAATCCAGGATTGGGTATCATACCCCTATACAGATTTGTACTATACCCCTACCTGGCTTCTATCTCTGGTTGCATATTAGCATTTGTATCGTTTGTATATACTTGGTTTATTTATCATTTCTTGGTCTCAACAGTATTTATTAATTTTTACATCCTTATTATAGCCAGTATATAGTTACAATTACACTGCTATACATATATCCAGGAGATGCATCTGACCTCAGAGCTCTGTATGCACTGAGACAAGTAGCATCTACCCTTTGTTTTTTGTTCTTTGTTTACGTTGGGGTTAAGCCCCTTGAGACCCCTGGAGTCTCTCTGCGGTACTTAAGATGATGGGCTGCACTTGGCACTGTTACCTCTTTGGGTTGAGTGCACGGGAGTATACTTATCGTCTTATTCTCTCTGTTTTCTCTTATCAGAAAAGAGAATTATTATAGCATTGTGATATCATAGCACAAATAAAGTGAAATCTGGTAAGTCAGTTACTGCACCATTGTCCCTTCTTGAGCTGGGCACGATCAACTGTTCAGTGATTTACAGCTTATCTCCCTGTATATTTATTGATTATCTGATCTGATATTCTCCACAAATGAACAATTGTATTTTTGTTGCAGGTAAATTCTGATGATGTGGAAGGGGCTGGGAAAATTAAAATAAGAAAATCTCGTGGTATGTATTATGAACCTTATGGCACCTTTATACTGAGGATTTAAAATCTTGCACCATAGACATAGAATGTTCTCGGGACCCAAATTCAGAAGGACAGTAGCCCAAACTTAAAATGGGAGATTGCAGAATGAAAAAAAATAAACATTATTCATACAGTCTCCACTCCTTCAAAAAATCATTAGAAACCCACTTCTTCATAAAAGCGTATCAATTAAACTGTTAATAGCTCCCAACTGATTCTTCTCTTGCAACTGTCATTAGTCTAATACTATCCTTACCTTTTGTGTCACTTTACCCCACTCCCTCTAGCATGTAAGCTAATTGAGCAGGGCCCTCAACCCCTCTGTTACTGTGTCACCATACTCCACTCCCTCTAACATGTAAACTCACTGAGCAGGCCCTCAATCCCTCTGTTACTGTGTCACTATAACCCACTCCCTCTAACATGTAAGCTAATTGAGCAGGCCCTCAACCCCTCTGTTACTGTGTCACCATAACCCACTCCCTCTAACATGTAAACTCACTGAGCAGGGCCCTCAATCCCTCTGTTACTGTGTCACTATACCCCACTCCCTCTAGCATGTAAACTCACTGAGCAGGCCCTCAATCCCTCTGTTACTGTGTCACCATAACCCACTCCCTCTAACATGTAAACTCACTGAGCAGGGCCCTCAATCCCTCTGTTACTGTGTCACTATACCCCACTCCCTCTAACATGTAAGCTAATTGAGCAGGCCCTCAACCCCTCTGTTACTGGGTCACCATAACCCACTCCCTCTAACATGTAAACTCACTGAGCAGGGCCCTCAATCCCTCTGTTACTGTGTCACTATACCCCACTCCCTCTAACATGTAAACTCACTGAGCAGGGCCTCAATCCCTCTGTTACTGTGTCACTATAGCCCAATCCCTCTAACATGTAAACTCACCGAGCAGGGCCCTAAATCCCTCTGTTACTGTGTCACTATACCCCACTCCCTCTAACATGTAAACTCACTGAGCAGGCCCTCAATCCCTCTGTTACTGTCACTATACCCCACTCCCTCTAACATGTAAACTCACTGAGCAGGGCCCTAAATCCCTCTGTTACTGTGTCACTATACCCCACTCCCTCTAACATGTAAACTCACTGAGCAGGGCCCTCAATCCCTCTGTTACTGTGTCACTATACCCCACTCCCTCTAACATGTAAACTCACTGAGCAGGCCCTCAATCCCTCTGTTACTGTCACTATACCCCACTCCCTCTAACATGTAAACTCACTGAGCAGGGCCCTAAATCCCTCTGTTACTGTGTCACTATACCCCACTCCCTCTAACATGTAAACTCACTGAGCAGGGCCCTCAACCCCTCTGTTACTGTGTCACCATACTCCACTCCCTCTAACATGTAAACTCACTGAGCAGGCCCTCAATCCCTCTATTACTGTGTCACTATAACCCACTCCCTCTAACATGTAAGCTAATTGAGCAGGCCCTCAACCCCTCTGTTACTGTGTCACCATAACCCACTCCCTCTAACATGTAAACTCACTGAGCAGGGCCCTCAATCCCTCTGTTACTGTGTCACTATACCCCACTCCCTCTAACATGTAAGCTAATTGAGCAGGCCCTCAATCCCTCTGTTACTGTGTCACTATACCCCACTCCCTCTAGCATGTAAACTCACTGAGCAGGCCCTCAATCCCTCTGTTACTGTGTCACCATAACCCACTCCCTCTAACATGTAAACTCACTGAGCAGGGCCCTCAATCCCTCTGTTACTGTGTCACTATACCCCACTCCCTCTAACATGTAAGCTAATTGAGCAGGCCCTCAACCCCTCTGTTACTGTGTCACCATAACCCACTCCCTCTAACATGTAAACTCACTGAGCAGGGCCCTCAATCCCTCTGTTACTGTGTCACTATACCCCACTCCCTCTAACATGTAAACTCACTGAGCAGGGCCTCAATCCCTCTGTTACTGTGTCACTATACCCCACTCCCTCTAACATGTAAACTCACTGAGCAGGCCCTCAATCCCTCTGTTACTGTCACTATACCCCACTCCCTCTAACATGTAAACTCACTGAGCAGGGCCCTAAATCCCTCTGTTACTGAGTCACTATACCCCACTCCCTCTAACATGTAAACTCACTGAGCAGGGCCCTAAATCCCTCTGTTACTGTGTCACTATACCCCACTCCCTCTAGCATGTAAACTCACTGAGCAGGGCCCTCAATCCCTCTGTTACTGTGTCACTATAGCCCACTCCCTCTAACATGTAAACTCACTGAGCAGGGCCCTCAATCCCTCTGTTACTGTGTCACTATACCCCACTCCCTCTAACATGTAAACTCACTGAGCAGGCCCTCAATCCCCCTGTTACTGTCACTATACCCCACTCCCTCTAACATGTAAACTCACTGAGAAGGCCCCTCAATCCCTCTGTTACTGTCTCACTATACCCCACTCCCTCTAACATGTAAGCTCACTGAGCAGGCCCTCAATCCCTCTGTTACTGTGTCTCTATACCCCACTCCTTCTAACATGTAAACTCACTGAGCAGGCCCTCAATCCCTCTGTTACTGTCACTATACCCCACTCCCTCTAACATGTAAACTCACTGAGCTGGGCCCTAAACCCCTCTGTTACTGTGTCACTATACCCCACTCCCTCTAGCATGTAAACTCACTGAGCAGTGCCCTCAATCCCTCTGATAGTGTGTCACTATACCCCATTCCCTCTAGCATGTAAACTCACTGACCAGGGCCCTCTAACATGTAAACTCACTGAGCTGGGCCCTAAACCCCTCTGTTACTGTGTCACTATACCCCACTCCCTCTAGCATGTAAACTCACAGAGCAGGGCCTCAATCCCTCTGTTACTGTGTCACCATAACCCACTTCCTCTAACATGTAAGCTCACTGAGCAGGCCCTCAATCCCTCTGTTACTGTGTCACTATACTCCACTCCCTCTAACATGTAAACTCACTGAGCAGGCCCTCAATCCCTCTGTTACTGTCACTATACCCCACTCCCTCTAACATGTAAATTCACTGAGCAGGCCCCCAATCCCTCTGTTACTGTGTCACTATACCCCACTCCCTCTAACATGTAAACTCACTGAGCAGGCCCTCAATCCCTCTGTTACTGTGTCTCTATACCCCACTCCTTCTAACATGTAAACTCACTGAGCAGGCCCTCAATCCCTCTGTTACTGTCACTATACCCCACTCCCTCTAACATGTAAACTTACTGAGCTGGGCCCTAAACCCCTCTGTTACTGTGTCACTATACCCCACTCCCTCTAGCATGTAAACTCACTGAGCAGGGCCTCAATCCCTCTGTTACTGTGTCACCATAACCCACTCCCTCTAACATGTAAGCTCACTGAGCAGGCCCTCAATCCCACTGTTACTGTGTCACTATACCCCACTCCCTCTAGCATGTAAACTCACTGAGCAGGGCCCTCAATCCCTCTATTACTATCACTATACCCCACTCCCTCTAACATGTAAACTCACTGAGCAGGGCCTCAATCCCTCTGTTACTGTGTCACTATACCCCACTCCCTCTAACATGTAAACTCACTGAGCAGGGCCCTCAATCCCTCTGTTACTGTGTCACTATACCCCACTCCCTCTAACATGTAAACTCACTGAGCAGGGCCCTCAATCCCTCTGTTACTGTGTCACTATACCACATTCCCTCTAACATGTAAACTCACTGAGCTGGGCCCTAAACCCCTCTGTTACTGTGTCACTATACCCCACTCCCTCTAGCATGTAAACTCACCGAGCAGGGCCTCAATCCCTCTGTTACTGTGTCACCATAACCCACTCCCTCTAACATGTAAGCTCACTGAGCAGAGCCTCAATCCCTCTGTTACTGTGTCACTATACCCCACTCCCTCTAACATGTAAACTCACTGAGCAGGCCCTCAATCCCTCTGTTACTGTCACTATACCCCACTCCCTCTAACATGTAAATTCGCTGAGCAGGCCCCCAATCCCTCTGTTACTGTGTCACTATACCCCACTCCCTCTAACATGTAAACTCACTGAGCAGGCCCTCAATCCCTCTGTTACTGTGTCTCTATACCCCACTCCTTCTAACATGTAAACTCACTGAGCAGGCCCTCAATCCCTCTGTTACTGTCACTATACCCCACTCCCTCTAACATGTAAACTCACTGAGCTGGGCCCTAAACCCCTCTGTTACTGTGTCACTATACCCCACTCCCTCTAGCATGTAAACTCACTGAGCAGGGCCTCAATCCCTCTGTTACTGTGTCACCATAACCCACTCCCTCTAACATGTAAGCTCACTGAGCAGGCCCTCAATCCCTCTGTTACTGTGTCACTATACCCCACTCCCTCTAGCATGTAAACTCACTGAGCTGGGCCCTCAATCCCTCTATTACTATCACTATACCCCACTCCCTCTAACATGTAAACTCACTGAGCAGGCCCCTCAATCCCTCTGTTACTGTGTCACTATACCCCACTCCCTCTAACATGTAAACTCACTGAGCAGGCCCTCAATCCCTCTGTTACTGTGTCACTATACTCCACTCCCTCTAACATGTAAACTCACTGAGCAGGCCCTCAATCCCTCTGTTACTTTCACTATACCCCACTCCCTCTAACATGTAAGCTCACTGAGCAGGCCCTCAATCCCTCTGTTACTGTGTCACTATACCCCACTCCCTCTAACATGTAAACTCACTGAGCAGGCCCTCAATCCCTCTGTTACTGTGTCACTATACCCCACTCCCTCTAACATGTAAACTCACTGAGCAGGCCCTCAATCCCTCTGTTACTGTGTCACTATACTCCACTCCCTCTAACATGTAAACTCACTGAGCAGGCCCTCAATCCCTCTGTTACTTTCACTATACCCCACTCCCTCTAACATGTAAGCTCACTGAGCAGGCCCTCAATCCCTCTGTTACTGTCACTATACCCCACTCCCTCTAACATGTAAACTCACTGAGCAGGGCCCTCAATCCCTCTGTTACTGTGTCACTATACCCCACTCCCTCTAACATGTAAATTCACTGAGCAGGCCCCCAATCCCTCTGTTACTGTGTCACTATACCCCACTCCCTCTAACATGTAAATTCACTGAGCAGGCCCTCAATCCCTCTGTTACTGTCACTATACCCCACTCCCTCTAACATGTAAACTCACTGAGCAGGCCCTCAATCCCTCTGTTACTTTCACTATACCCCACTCCCTCTAACATGTAAGCTCACTGAGCAGGCCCTCAATCCCTCTGTTACTGTGTCACTATACCCCACTCCCTCTAACATGTAAACTCACTGAGCAGGCCCTCAATCCCTCTGTTACTGTGTCACTATACCCCACTCCCTCTAACATGTAAACTCACTGAGCAGGGCCCTCAATCCCTCTGTTACTGTGTCACTATACTCCACTCCCTCTAACATGTAAACTCACTGAGCAGGCCCTCAATCCCTCTGTTACTTTCACTATACCCCACTCCCTCTAACATGTAAGCTCACTGAGCAGGCCCTCAATCCCTCTGTTACTGTCACTATACCCCACTCCCTCTAACATGTAAACTCACTGAGCAGGGCCCTCAATCCCTCTGTTACTGTGTCACTATACCCCACTCCCTCTAACATGTAAACTCACTGAGCAGGCCCCTTAATCCCTCTGTTACTGTGTCACTATACCCCACTCCCTCTAACATGTAAGCTCACTGAGCAGGCCCTCAATCCCTCTGTTACTGTGTCACTATACCCCACTCCCTCTAACATGTAAACTCACTGAGCAGGGCCCTCAATCCCTCTGTTACTGTGTCACTATACCCCACTCCCTCTAACATGTAAACTCACTGAGCAGGCCCTCAATCCCTCTGTTACTGTGTCACTATACTCCACTCCCTCTAACATGTAAACTCACTGAGCAGGCCCTCAATCCCTCTGTTACTTTCACTATACCCCACTCCCTCTAACATGTAAGCTCACTGAGCAGGCCCTCAATCCCTCTGTTACTGTCACTATACCCCACTCCCTCTAACATGTAAACTCACTGAGCAGGGCCCTCAATCCCTCTGTTACTGTGTCACTATACCCCACTCCCTCTAACATGTAAACTCACTGAGCAGGGCCCCCAATCCCTCTGTTACTGTCACTATACCCCACTCCCTCTAACATGTAAACTCACTGAGCAGGCCCCTTAATCCCTCTGTTACTGTGTCACTATACCCCACTCCCTCTAACATGTAAGCTCACTGAGCAGGCCCTCAATCCCTCTGTTACTGTGTCACTATACCCCACTCCCTCTAACATGTAAACTCACTGAGCAGGGCCCTCAATCCCTCTGTTACTGTGTCACTATACCCCACTCCCTCTAACATGTAAACTCACTGAGCAGGCCCTCAATCCCTCTGTTACTGTGTCACTATACCCCACTCCCTCTAACATGTAAACTCACTGAGCAGGGCCCTCAATCCCTCTGTTACTGTCACTATACCCCACTCCCTCTAACATGTAAACTCACTGAGCAGGCCCTCAATCCCTCTGTTACTTTCACTATACCCCACTCCCTCTAACATGTAAGCTCACTGAGCAGGCCCTCAATCCCTCTGTTACTGTCACTATACCCCACTCCCTCTAACATGTAAACTCACTGAGCAGGGCCCTCAATCCCTCTGTTACTGTGTCACTATACCCCACTCCCTCTAACATGTAAACTCACTGAGCAGGCCCTCAATCCCTCTGTTACTGTGTCACTATACCCCACTCCCTCTAACATGTAAGCTCACTGAGCAGGCCTTCAATCCCTCTGTTACTGTGTCACTATACCCCACTCCCTCTAACATGTAAACTCACTGAGCAGGGCCCTCAACCCCTCTGTTACTGTGTCACTATACCCCACTCCCTCTAACATGTAAACTCACTGAGCAGGCCCTCAATCCCTCTGTTACTGTGTCACTATACCCCACTCCCTCTAACATGTAAACTCACTGAGCAGGCCCTCAATCCCTCTGTTACTGTGTCACTATACCCCACTCCCTCTAACATGTAAGCTCACTGAGCAGGCCTTCAATCCCTCTGTTACTGTGTCACTATACCCCACTCCCTCTAACATGTAAGCTCACTGAGCAGGGCCCTCAATCCCTCTGTTACTGTGTCACTATACCCCACTCCCTCTAACATGTACACTCACTGAGCAGGCCCTCAATCCCTCTGTTACTGTGTCACCATACCCCACTCCCTCTAACATGTAAGCTCACTGAGCAGGCCCTCAATCCCTCTGTTACTGTCACTATACCCCACTCCCTCTAGCATGTAAACTCACTGAGCAGGGCCCTCAATCCCTCTGTTACTGTGTCACTATACCCCACTCCCTCTAACATGTAAACTCACTGAGCAGGCCCTCAATCCCTCTGTTACTGTGTCACTATACCCCACTCCCTCTAACATGTAAACTCACTGAGCAGGGCCCTCAATCCCTCTGTTACTGTGTCACTATACCCCACTCCCTCTAACATGTAAACTCACTGAGCAGGCCCTCAATCCCTCTGTTACTGTGTCACTATACCCCACTCCCTCTAACATGTAAACTCACTGAGCAGGGCCCTCAATCCCTCTGTTACTGTCACTATACCCCACTCCCTCTAACATGTAAACTCACTGAGCAGGCCCTCAATCCCTCTGTTACTTTCACTATACCCCACTCCCTCTAACATGTAAGCTCACTGAGCAGGCCCTCAATCCCTCTGTTACTGTCACTATACCCCACTCCCTCTAACATGTAAACTCACTGAGCAGGGCCCTCAATCCCTCTGTTACTGTGTCACTATACCCCACTCCCTCTAACATGTAAACTCACTGAGCAGGCCCTCAATCCCTCTGTTACTGTGTCACTATACCCCACTCCCTCTAACATGTAAGCTCACTGAGCAGGCCTTCAATCCCTCTGTTACTGTGTCACTATACCCCACTCCCTCTAACATGTAAACTCACTGAGCAGGGCCCTCAACCCCTCTGTTACTGTGTCACTATACCCCACTCCCTCTAACATGTAAACTCACTGAGCAGGCCCTCAATCCCTCTGTTACTGTGTCACTATACCCCACTCCCTCTAACATGTAAACTCACTGAGCAGGCCCTCAATCCCTCTGTTACTGTGTCACTATACCCCACTCCCTCTAACATGTAAGCTCACTGAGCAGGCCTTCAATCCCTCTGTTACTGTGTCACTATACCCCACTCCCTCTAACATGTAAGCTCACTGAGCAGGGCCCTCAATCCCTCTGTTACTGTGTCACTATACCCCACTCCCTCTAACATGTAAACTCACTGAGCAGGGCCTCAATCCCTCTGTTACTGTGTCACTATACCCCACTCCCTCTAACATGTACACTCACTGAGCAGGCCCTCAATCCCTCTGTTACTGTGTCACCATACCCCACTCCCTCTAACATGTAAACTCACTGAGCAGGACCTCAATCCTCTGTTACTGTCACTATACCCCACTCCCTCTAGCATGTAAACCATGTAAGCCGGTCAGACTTCCACACGATGCGACACAGAAACTACCGAACGGAATTTCGTGAGATTTGGATATGTGACTCCCGTTTAGTATGTTGCTGAAACTCAATTATCTAGCCTGGCCCAGAGGAGGAGTCTGTTACTGTTTAAATTAAATGCCTGTTGCTTCCAGTAAATCAGTCTTGTTCCAGCATTAAGCTTTGGCTCATGTAGCGGAGCGGCAGGGGTTAATCCAAGGGCTCTCCGCTGGTAATCAGGATTCAGCATACAGAAGGCAGGACACACAGCACAATTCCCATTCCCAAGGACCACACGACACATAGCCTGGGAGTCAACTGACAATTTATATTCACGGCTCCAGGAGTTAACTGTCAACTTTTAAATGTTCTGCAATGCAGTAATAGCAAGACATACACAAGGGAAAACCATCACAGTACATATTGGAGACACAAAACACAAAACCAAACCTCTGAATACTCAGGGGACATGGCACTTAGTGGCGTTGTCCCGCCACAGCTCATGTGTGGATTATGTTGTGTTACCAGAGATATTTATTCCTGTGGATTATTGGGAGTATTCTTTTATGGGGAAAAAGGGAATACTGGACGGTGATCTAAACTACTACCGTCACATTGGGTTACTATTGATGTGACTTCTTTATAGTCTAACATCAATCACTCAAAAGGATTACTAGCTCTACAACATTTCTTATTTGCTGATCCTCTTTTACCTTTGACCCAAGCTCAAAGTATTATAGATATTACATATTTTATACTTACACATAATAATTTTACTTTCAATTATGTTTTTTATCTCCAAACTAGGGGGACAGCAATGGGAGCGAGTTTATGGACAATTTATTTATGGGTTTCTGGGAGGAGTCACATGTCTTACAGAATACACAGTGGAATCATAGGCGTGCACACGGGGTGTGCTGGGTGTGCACACCCTAATCCCCATGGCACGCCTATGGATTGAGACAGGCAGGGGAGGTTTCAGGATCTCCCCTGACGGCTCATGCAGAGCCGGCGCTATCCGAGCGCCGGCTCTGCTCTAAGCCTTCATGGGCCGGTGGGGAGATCAAAGATCTCCCTCACCGGCTCCCAGCTGCAGGGAGGGAGGCAGGAGAGGACTGCGGGAGCTCTAGCCAGCAGCTCAGATCTCGCGAGAGTGAACTCTAGCCCCGCAGTCAAGAGTTCACTCTCCACTGGACCACCAGGGATTGCAGCAGCACGGTCCCCCTCCCTACATAAGGTAACAAGGGAGGGGGGATATTTACTAAACATCCCCCACACAATAAACACAATCACCCAAACATACAGCACACACACACAAACAGTACCCACACACACACAGCAGCCACACACATACAGCACACAAACAGCACCTACACACATACAGCACCCACACACACACAGCGCCCACACACATACAGCACACATACAGCACCCACACACATCCAGCACCCTCACACATCCAGCACCCTCACACACACAGCACCCACACGATGTCTGTGTGCATCAAATACCGGCGAAGATGGCACCATGTAGAAAAGTCAAAACAGTGTCTGTGAGTTAAAATGACTGCCATCCATTATTCTCACCATGTGCTTCATCCATTGTTCTCACCATGTGCCTCTGATACATGAAATGGTGGCCACCCAGTAACTCCACAGTATGTCCCAGATGGTTCTTAAAGGGCCAGCAACAGCATAATAAAATCCATTATGCCCAAATCAGTTCCTAGAAGGGCAATACATTCCAGGGCCATAGTCACAGGGCAGGAGGCTGGCAAACAGGCCCCTCCAAAAAACAGTGGCGAGGTCACTTTCGCCACAGTGGCCACTTCAACTACTTCGGCACTTCTGCTGTATTCAAAGTGCCATATTAAACGTACCAATCCTTTGTACAAAACAGTTAAAGGGCCAGACATAGTCTTTGTTCTTAGGTACAGGCATTGAGGATGATGACAAAAACAAACAAAAGGGAGAGGTTCCCAGGCAACATGGTAGGGGGTTGTTACACTCAGGTAAGTGACCTAAAGGGGTTTTCACCCCTTCAGCTACCGGGGATTTGGAGGTGGGAGCGAGAGGGGACCTGCAGTGCCAGGAAAATTGATTGTTTTCCTGGCACTGGATTCTCCCTTTAAGCAGGGCACCATTTTCATGCAATATGGGGAAGAAAAAGGATCTCTCTGCTGCCGAAAAGAGTGAAATAGTTCAATGCCTTGGACGAGGTATGAAAACATTAGATATTTCACGAAAACTTAAGCGTGATCATCACACTATTAAGAGATTTGTGGCTGATTCAGAGCACAGACGGGTTCGTGCAGATAAAGGCACATTGAGGAAGATTTCTGCCAGATCCATGCATCGGATCAAGAGAGCAGCTGCTAAAATACCATTACATAGCAGCAAACAAATATTTGAAGCTGCTTGTGCCTCTGGAGTCCCACGGACATCAAGGTGTAGAGTCCTCCAGAGTCTTGCAACTGTGCATAAACCTTCTATTCGGCCACCACTAACCAATGCTCACAAGCAGAAACGGCTGCATTGGGCAGAAAAATACATGAAGACTAATTTTCAAACAGTCTTGTTCATTGATGATTGCCGTGTAACCCTGGATGCTCCAGATGGATGGAGTAGGTGATGGTTGATGGACGGCCACCCTGTTCCAACAAGGCTGCGATGTCAGCAAGCATGGAGTCATGTTTTGGGCTGGAATCATGGGAAGAGAGCTGGACGGCCCCTTTAGGGTCCCCGAAGGTGTAAAGATTACCTCTGCAAAGTATGTGGAGTTTCTGACTGACCACTTTCTTCCCTGGTACAGAAGGAAGAACTATGCTTTCCGTAATAAAATCATCTTCATGCATGACAATGCACCATCTCATGCTGCAAAGAATACCTCTGCATCAATGGCTGCTATGGGGATAAAAGGCCTCCATCCTCCCCTGACCTCAATCCTATTGAGAACCTTTGGAGCATCCTCAAGCAATAGATCTATGAGGGTGGGAGGCAGTTTACATCCAAACAGCAGCTCTGGGAGGCTATTCTGACATCTTGCAAACAAATTCAAGCAGAAACTGTCCAAAAACTCACAAGTTCAATGGATGCAAGACTTGTGAAGCTGCTATCAAATAAGGGGTCCTATGTTAAAATGTAACGTGACCTGTTAATATGTTTAACAAGTTAAAATGTTATAAGTTTGATTGAAATAGCTTTTGATTTCAGTAAATATGCTGCAAACACAACAAATGAAAATTTTCAGTTCTTTACAACCTATAAAGTGTTTTGAAACTTACTGTGCGTAATAATTTGGAACAGTGCATTGTAAGTTTTTTATGTTTAAAAAAAAATACTGTTATCATTAGGAGGTTTGTTCAATAAAATTTGAATTGTACTCTTAATAGTTGATAACATGAGAATTATGCTGACTGTTATTTACATCAATTATTTAGGTAAATGAGAAAAAAAATCATTTTGCATAATAATGTGGAACAGGGTGTTTAATATATTTATTTACGATCTTTTAATAATATAATGTATTTTTTTTTATTATTATTTCTTTTCATACTCTGCTGTTGACTCTCTATTTGAATATTGATCTGGCTATTATATTTTACTGTACCATGATCTTTCTATATTATTTTTAATAATTATTCGTAGTTATACTTTGCTGTTGATTTTTTCTCCTTGGAATGGATTTGTTATATATACAACATCTGAGGATTATTAGTCTAACTGATATAGATCCAATATCCAGATTTTAATTGCTGATTTTGCACACTTTTTAAAGTGAGTTCATTGTATATTAATCCATCTATTTATATTTTTTTATTTTTTAATCAGATTGATCTATTTATTAGATGTCTATGGTTGATTTTTGTATGTTGTTTATGTGATACTGACGTTTCACACTAACTAACCCTGACTATGTTGTTCCATAGTCCATAGTCACAAATCCTGCAAGGGTTAATTTGGTTCATCCTATCATATCTAGTTCCACCTCCTGTCTGAGGTATTTAAACAACATCAGTGAAGGTAGTATCCAGTCTTGATAAAGTCTCCCTGAAGAGACGAAACGCGTAGACTGACCTCCACGTATTATCATAAGGATTACTATCAGCACTTTGACGCTGTTTCTAATTCATTACCGCGGCCTTTTGTGAAGATACCGGCCACGGCATACCACGTGGTCCCAGTCAGCTGTGCTCCCCCTCTGAAGATAGACATCCGAGAACGCCACCCTTCATCCTCCTTTTACGTGATGTCATTGCTGCTCGGTACAGGTACCAGGGGTTGAGCTCGCTGGGCTTATCACAGCACTGATTTTCATCTTCCTGCTCTTCCTATATACTTCAGCATCACTATTCTCGTCTAGCATACGTGCTGCAGGGAGGGGGGACCCACCGGTAACATCATCGACTTTGACTATTGTATTACCTTTATAATTGTTCTGTGTACATTTATTGAGCGCCTCTTTGGGTTGTTTTATTTTTATCTTTTTGCTTTTTCTATTTAGTACTGATACTGTTATCTTTAATTTCCTGGCTAATCATGGCAGAATTTAACATATGGGTTTAGCTCCTCCCTCTAACCCTCAGGACAGGAAACACAAACAATTAAACAATTAAGCATACCTTCCCCTGGTATAATAGGAACCCCATCAGTCTTTTTTCCTATCATAGCCCTAGGACAGTTGTTAATTTCTTTTTTTTCCCTCCCTACAATTTTTAGGGTTAACATTTTTTTTTATGCTCACCTGATCATGCTGCTATGATCTTCACCCTATGGAGGTCAGCCTCCCTCCACAGGAAGCCCAGGCACTTGTAGTCCCCCTGGCATCTAGAGCCTGTGTTCGCCAGGATAAAGAATCCAGACCTCGATCAGATGATCATCCATCCGATAAGACGCCCACGCATGCGCAATGGCCACGGCCGGATTTTCAGCATATTTGCCCTCATCCAAGATGGCGGAGCCGTGGACTTGCGCATGCGCGCCTCCTTAAAGGCACAGAACGGGAAATTTGAAAATGGTGTTTTTTTTTTCCTGAAATTATCTAGCGTTTCCAGTTCCTTTGGTCTTACACTGCTCTCTAAGTGCCTCATTCATTCTCTGCAGGTATGTTTTGTGCTTTAAATTACATAATAACACTGCTCAGCATTTATCAATGGAATTCAATTGGGATAACCTTTTGTTATATAGCACTTCTGGATGGATCCAGCATCTCCTTCTGCAAAATCAGCAAGATCTGCAATAGGTCATAGGTGAGCATTAGAATTTTTTACAATTTCTTATGATTAAAAGAGTGCATGGAGGGTACAGTCATATAACTTCTGTGTTTTACAGCCCACAAGACCGGTCTGGCCCTAGATCTCCATCTAAGAGGGATAAACCGGCGGCCTGCCCTGGATGTGGTGCAAGGCCTTTGGATAACTGCAGGCTATGCTGCAAGTGCTTATCCATGGTCGCAGGAGAGTCGGAACTTCGCAGGTCACCTCAAGCCTCTACATCCTTGGCTCAGGATATAGCCTTTTGGATAAAGCAAGCTGTGGTGGAAGGGATTTCAGAATCCAATAGAGGTAAAAGACCCAGGTGTGAAAGCTTTGGCTGAGAATCCGACTTCTCAGAAGAAGACTTCAGACACAAGGCTGGTTCCTTAGAATTAGAGCCTATCTCTTCTAGTGGGGAAGAGCTCAAGGAGAGACCGTACTCGTTAGATGCTAAGTCCATGGAACATCTGATCATGGCAGTCAGAAAAACTTTGGATTTGCCGGAAGAAGTCAGAGAAGTTTCGACCTCTGATAGACATTTTGGAGACCTCCACAAGAGGAGACCTTCCTTTCCAGTACACAGATCCATTAAGGAGCTGATACGCTCAGAATGGAATACTCCTGGGAAATGGATTACAAGTCAGGGGAGATTGTCAAAATTGTACCCTATTAAGGAGGAGGATTCAAGAATGTGGATGGCGGTCCCAAAGATTGATGCTCCAATTATTAAAAGATCAACTCTGCCTATTGATAGTAATGCTTCTCTCAAAGAACCCATGGATAAAAGAATAGATGCAGACCTTTCTAAGGTCTTCATGACAGCATGGGATGTCATCCTGCAGTCTCTATTTCTGCTTTGTCCAGAGAATTACGTTCATGGATCCTCGATTTGGAGGAGGATATAGAGAGAGGAGTGAGTAGACGCCACATGACGGACTCCTTAAGGGAGATTAAACTAGCCAGTGACTGGCTGTTGGAATCCTCCACAGACCTCATCAGGATTTTTTCAAAGGTGGTTGAGATCCTGAGGAGCTGATCTCTCTTCTAAGAATAATTTATGCACCCTACCATTCTTGGGCGAGGTGCTTTTTGGCAGACCGCTTGAAGAAGCCATTAAAAGGCAGCTGAGGTCAAGCAAATCATGCTTCCACAAGACAGGCGTCCGAAAAGACCACAACAGGACCATCATCCTTACAGGCCTCAAGGTGAATACAGGGATAGTAAAACCTATCGAGCAGGCGGAGAATTCTCTCGGCTCTCCAATTGGAAGAGTGACCAAACCTCAAAGTCTTTCAGACCTAAGACTTAAAATTCTTCCTTTCGCCCCACCAGACAGTTCTGAAGGTGGCTTAGGCCAGGTCCTTCATGTCGGAGCACATCTTACGTTCTTCCAGAGGACCTGGTTATGATTCCAGATGCCTGGGTAAAGTCCATTATCACAACAGGTTATTCTCTGGAGTTCAAAGAATTTTTCCCCTCCACCAAGATTCATCAGGACAAGATTCCCTGTCGACAGACAATAGAGAGACGCCTCTTATGTAACAAATCTGTTACAAGAAAAGGTCATTGCTCCGGTACCATGGACGGAAAGGTTACAAGGGTTCTATTCTCCCCTGTTCTTGGTAAAGAAACCAGGAGTTAAGTGGAGACCTATTCTAGACCTACACCAGCTCAATTTCTTCTTAAGGGTAAGAAGGTTTTGCATGGAATCCATCCGTTCCATCATTAGCGTGGTACAGCACAGAGACTGGTTAATCTCAATAGATCTGAGAGACGCCTACTTTCATGTTCCTGTCACAGCCAGGCATCAGAGGTTTCTGCGATTCCTTGTAAAAAAGGAGCACTTCCAGTTTCAGGCTCTTTCTTTTGGGATAGGTACAGCCCCGAGGACTTTCTCGAAGTTACAGTTATTGCTTTCCTCAGAAGGAGGGATGTTCCCATCAACCACTACCTTGACGATATCCTGGTAGTGGCTTCAGACTTCGAGAAGATGCTTTGACACAGACAGCTGGTCCTCAAGACTCTATCTCAGTTTGGATGGCTAATCAACCATGAGAAGAGTCATCTACAACCAACAAGGGAGCTGATGTTCTTAGGAGCAAGCTTCAATACCCTCATGGCAATAGTATCTCTTGCTCAAGAGTGAAGGTTGAAACTGCAGGATCGTGTTTTGTACCTTTATTCAAAAGGCGTCTGCTTCTGCAAGGGAGTTTATGAAGCTCCTAGGTACCTTGACCTCTACGATAAATCTGGTCAGATGGGCGCAATGGAACCTGCGTCCACTTCAGCAGTATCTTCTGAGGAACTTCAGAACCAGCTCAGAGGAATGGGAAAGACAGATCCACATTCCTCTTGATCTGAAAAGGAAGCTTTGGTGGTGGCTGAAAGAGGAAAACATTTCCAGAGGTTTTCCTCTGAAGGAAATCGACTGGGTAGTCATCACGACAGATGCCAGTCAGTACGGATGGGGAGCACATCTGGGAAAATCTTTCATCCAAGCAGAATGGCCTCAGAGGGTTCAGAACCTGCCTTCAAATATAAGGGAGTTGAGAGCGACATCTCTGGCTCTTCTCCACTTTTAGCACCGGATAAAGGGAGCCTGGGTGAAATTAAGAGTAGACAACTAGGCGGCTGCCGCCTATCTCAACCATCAAGGAGGCACCAGGAGTATCTCGCTGATGAAAGAAGTGACAGCAATCATGAACTGGGCACAAATACATGTGGAAGGCCTGCGTGCGGTCTTTCTCCCAGGGAAGGATAATGTGTTAGCGGACTTCCTCAGCAGACACCAGCTGGAAGCCACGGAATGGCATCTTTCAAGGCCTGTGTTTCAACAATTGGTCCAGAGGTGGGGTCTTCCCCAAGTGGATCTTATGGCTACGGCTCAGAATGCTCAGGTCCCTTGTTTTGTATCCAGGAAATTCCATCCGAAGGCACTGGATCAAGATGCTCTTTTAATGTAATGGCCCTTTCATCTGGCGTATGTTTTTCCCCCCATTCCTCTCATTCATGCGGTGCTGAGGAAGATTTACAGAGAACGTTGCAGAGTGATTACTGTAATCCCCTTCTGGCTGAGACGTCTTTGGTTTCCTCTTCTGAAGAGGTTGGCGATAGAGGTACCTTGGGAAATTCAGGTCACAGAAGATCTACTGACACAAGGCCCAGTGGTTCATCCAGAACCTTACAAGCTCAGGCTTCATGCATGGCTTCTGAAAGGCAATCCTTAAAGGAACAGGGTTTATCAGACCAGGTGGTCTCTACCCTTTTATGTTCAGGAAAGATCTGCACTTCATCTACCTACCACAAATTTGGGAAGCCTTTGCGATATGGTTAAATTCAACTGTGCAGAGCATGAGTCCTCCTACAATCTCTCAAGTCTTGGGTTTCCTACAAACTGGCATGGAGAAGGGTCTTAGTCTTAACACCCTTAAAGTGCACTTCTCAGCTATCTCTGCTCTTTCTGGCATTCGATGGGCGCTTCATCCTATGGTGGTTTTCAGGGCCGTTTTAGGGATCAGGCCTCCTACTAGACAACTGGCGGCTCCTTGGAATTTGCCTCTGGTGCTTCAGGCTCTCACAGATCCTCCTTCGAACCTATTGGCGAAATTCAGATGCACATCCTTTCTCTGAAGACTCTATTATTACTTGCTCTAGTCTCAGCTAGAAGAATGTCTGACATCAGAGCTTTATCAGCAGAGGAACCTTACACTTCCTTCTTCGATGATAGGGTCATTCTCCGTCCGAGACCTGAATTTCTTCCCAAGGTGGTTATACCTTTCCATCTCCAACAGGAGATTGTCGTACCTGCCCATTTTCAGCATCCTTCTACTCCTGAGGAGTCAAGGTGTCACATGCTGGATCTTAGGAGATGTTTACTGATGTATATTGAGCGCTCAGCCGCTTGGAGGAAATCCTCTCAATTATTTATTATACCTTGGGGTTCTCATAAAGGGGAAGCCGCTTCTGTCTCCACTCTTCGTTCCTGGACAGTATCTGCGATTTCCAAGGCTTATGAAGCTAGGGATGTTCCTGTTCCCAAAGGCATCAGAGCTCATTCCACAAGATCCATTGCTACCTCATGGACTGCAGAGTCAGGTGTTCATGCAGAGAGCATATGTAAGGCTGCAAACTGGTCATCCCTAAAGACCTTTGTGAAACACTACAAAGTGGATGTGGCTTCTCGCTCGGATTCGGAGTTTGGCCTGTCTGTCCTGAACTCCTTTAATCCTCAGAGCTGATTTATTTATTGAACTATTTTGTAGCATGTATTTCCCTCCCTGTGTCATTATTGCTTGGGGAATCCCATATGTTAAATGCTGCCATGATTAGCCAGGAATACGGAAAATGTATTCATACTTACTGTAATTTTCTTTTCCTGGCTATTATTCATGGCAGCATTTGATTTCCCACCCTCTTTTGGATATTCGTCTTGTTACTTGACTGAGGTGTGATGGGTGATGGGGTTCCTATTATACCAGGGGAAGGTATGCTTAATTGTTTAATTGTTTGTGTTTCCTGTCCTGAGGGTTAGAGGGAGGAGCTAAACCCATATGTTAAATGCTGCCATGAATAATGGCCAGGAAAAGAAAATTACGGTAAGTATGAATACATTTTCTGTATTCTCCTCAGTTTTTCTTTTAGGGTGCGTTTTCACCCACCTCTTATGCTGATTTTATATATATATATATAGATCTAGATCTAGTCTGTGATATTTATACGCTCTAGTTATCTCACTCGAGTTTTAGTTGTTTTTTCACAGCATTAGTACTTGGAGTGTGCTAATATATCTTTGAGTGTATCTGTTTTTAATATATGTGGTACCCTATTTGATTTTGAGTGTTACTTTGTTGCATTCAGGTTCTAATTGCTTCTACGGCATTAGTATCCTGAATTCTGCTATTTGTCATATTTTGATGTATTCATTGTTATCTACTGGGAACTGCGTCTTTAGGAGATAGCTGATGATTTATTACATTATTGTGTTACTATTAGAAATTTACTTTATCAATAAGCTATTGTTTGTATTTATTATTAAATGTTTTTTATTATGATTTGATAGACATCTTATTGTCAAGAGCGCTTACACCATATTTCTATTTTTTCATCTATATTAGTCACTCATACATTGTGTGAAGCTGACCATATATTTTAATATTGCCATTTAATTATTTTTATTATTTGACCAATCTATTTGTCTCTATAGTTTATACTCATGGTTTTGATGGAGTCTACTCTAGCGATCCATTCTCTAACTGTTGGGACTGTAGTGGTCTTCCATTTTACAGGAATGAGCATGTTGGCTGCTGTAAGGAGATGGGTCAGAAGCGTTTTTTGTATTTTGGGGATTGAGCTTGCTAGGATCAGGAAAAGTAAAGCTTGTGGGGTATGGGGTATTTGTATGCCTGTTACTACTGTGGCCATTTTCTCGATATTGGTCCAGTAAGTTTGGGTCAGTGGACAGTGCCACCAAATGTGTGCCAGTGCTGGGAGCACTTCCAACACTCATCGTGCAAGTCGGGGGAAAAGCTTATGAAGTTTGGAGGGGTAATGCCATCTGGATATTCTCTTGTATGCACTTTCTTGAATATTGGAGCTTGTGGGTGTCGTGTTGATTTGTGTAAAGGCAGTCCTCCATTGTGCCGGTGTGAGCTGCACATTGAGGTCTTTTAGCCAAGAGTCTGTGTAGGGGGGTAGTTGGGTGGATCTTTTGGCCTGTAGAAGTTTGTAGAAGCTCGAGAGTTGTCTGCTTTTGACATTGTGAGTCATGCAAGCAACCTCAAAGTCAGAGTGCGCGAGCCCTGCAGTAGAGAGGGATTGGTCCGCAAGTAGTGTGTCAGCTGGGCATGGTGAAATGCTTGCATTGCGTTTGGGGCATCAGGGCCTATCAGGTCCGAAAGTGTCTGTGTGGATCTGTTATCCACAACCGAGCCAAGTGTCATGTTTTGCATATCTAGAGTACGGTGGTATCGTTGATGCGACCTGGCCTGCATTCCTGGTGGCAATAATGGGTTATGTGTAATAGGGTAAAGTGGAGACGGGTGGGGTGAGATGCTCTCACTGTCCCGAATGTTTGCCCATATTTTGAGCATGGGAAGAATAGAGGGATGCGAAGAGTGATGAGATAGCAACATCTGAGGTTTCACCATTTGCCACGGGAGTGTATGGAGTGGGACTAGACTCATCGCACCTTCTAGAGTGACCCATTGGCACGTCGGTGGATGTGTGTACCAGTCTTGGATTCTGGACAGGATGACGGCCTGGTAGTACCGTTCCATGTGTGGGAGGCCTATTCCACCCTGCGATCTATGTCTGGTCAGGACATCGTATGGGATTCTGGGTCTTTTATGCACCCAAATATAACTGGTGAAGAGTTGTTTGAGCTTGGCAAAGTACGGTTTGTGTATGGCTATCGGCATGGTTTGGAATATGTAGAGTATCTTAGGGAGAATATTAATTTTGATAATGTTCATTCTACAGAGCCATGATAGGTGCGGTTTGTGCCATGTCTGTAGGTCTTTGGAGATTGAGTCGAATAGTGGCTCTTAGTTTAAGTCAAATATGGTTCTAAGATCTGCTGACAGGCGTACTCCAAGATATGTGATTACCTTGTCCGCCAATGTAAAGGGGAATGTTTATTGTAAGCTTGTGCATGAGTGTGGGGCTATATCTACTGGCAGGATTTTGCTATTTGCGAAGTTCACTTGAAAATTGGAAAGTTTGTTGTATTGGCAGATTTCCTTCAAAAATGGAGGTAGTGAGGTGTCCAGGGATTGTACCGTGAAGAGGAGATTGTCTGCAAATGCAGAGACTTTGTATTCCATGTCCTGTATTTGTATGCCTTGGATGTTGGAGTTATCCCTGATTCCATTTAGGAAAGGCTCTAGTACTAGGATAAAGAGCAAGGGGGAGAGGGGGCACTCTTGGTCTGGATGTATCAGTGTTTGGAACATTTTAGAACATTGGTTTTAAGTGGGTGGCCAGTATTTTAGTAAATATTTTGAAGTCTAAATTTATAAGGGAAATTGGGCGATAGTTACCGCAGTTGGTTGGGCCTTTACCCGGCTTGGGTATAAGGGCAATGTTGACCTCTAGGGCTGCTGTGGGAAAAGTCGCTGACTGAGCTAGGGTGTTAAAGGCTTGTGTAAAGGGCTCGGACAGGGATGTCATGAATACCTTGTAATATTTGGCCGTGAAGCCATCTGGTAATGGGCTTTTGCCAGAGGTAGGTGTCTTATGGCTGTACAGACCTCATCTGGGGTGATGGGCGCGTCTAGAGACGGTCAAATGTTAGAGGGGATAGCCTGGTGTATCTTAGGTGTGAGGAAGAGGAAGAGGAAGATGTCACAAGCTTATTGGGGGGGAGTCACGTAAGTTGTAGAGGTTAGTATAGAAGTCATGAAAGGAGGACATGATTTCCAGGACTTAATTGTAATGGTGCCACAGCTGGCCTTCTAACGGCTGGGTGGTCGCTGTTAGTATAGTCGAACACATGGCGGCGGCCATCTTGTTTAGTCGAACGCGTCCAGAGGTGTTTTGACATCGAGCTCATGGAACTAAAATCGGACATGTGACGGCACGAACACCGCTGAAACGTTACCTTCTCAGGAACTTCGACTCTTCAATGGGAGTCGAACAGCGTTCAACAATTCGAACGGCACTTCAACGCTGACTTTGTGCACGAACGGTCCCATTCGACTATTCAAAGTTAACTTCTATCATTGGAAATAGACCGGCCACACAGCCTAATTCTCTGGAACTATTTTGGGCATGAAAACATGCGTGCTGTCGATCAAAAGAGACTTCCAGGAATTTCCTGAACCCCTGCTCTGATCTGGTTGATTTTTGGAAATGTTGTTCACCCAGGTCAGGGCTATCGGGATGTGACATGGGGATATGTTGTGTTTTGGGGTGTTTTCTAGACTTTGTATAAATGTGTGTTTTTTCTGTCTGGGCATAATTAGGTTATTATCGACCTTAATTGTATCACAGGCAGAGGGGAGGGATTGTGTAATGTATGTGGGAGTGTCGTTCATTCTTACACTGGTTTTATTGGCTTGCATGTTTTGTGTCCTGTGCCCAACAAGGTCCACCTGGGTGTCAACCTTGTTGAGAAACTTGTATAAACGTCCAGTGTGCCCAGTGGCATACACACAACCCATGGGGCCCGGTACAAAAACTGATCCATAGGGCCCCCCCCCCGGGGCAGCAACACCTGCCGGCGGGCACCTGGTCGCAGGGGTCGCAGCTGTGACCGCAGTATGTACGCTAGTGCATGCAGATACACATACACTTAAAGGACCACTACAGACACCCAGATCACATCAGCTCAATGAAGTGGTCTGGGTGCCAGGTCCCTCTACTTTTAACCCTGCAGCTGAAAACATAGCAGTTTCAGAGAAGCTGCTATGTTTCACTGAGGGTTAATCCAGTCTCTAGTGGCTGTCTCATTGACAGCCGCTAGAGGAGCTTCTGCGATTCTCACTGTGAAAATCACAGTGAGAAGACGCTGAACGTCCATAGGAAAGCATTGAGTATCTTTCCTATGGGCGGTTTGAATGCGCGCGCAGCTCTTGCCGCACATCGCATTCGGAGCTGAGAGGCGGATCGGGCGGAGGAATCCCCAGCTGGAGAAAGGTAAGTGCTGAAGACACATACACACACACACTCACGAACAGACGCATACACACTAGCTAACAGACACACATATTTACTGACAGACACACACTCAGTGACAGACGTACATACACACTCACTGACAGACAGACACATACACACTCACTTACAAAACAGACACCTAACAGACGCACACAAACTAACACACTGACACACAAAAACCAACACACACTCTAACACTAACACACACACACTCTAGCACACACTCTCTAACACTAACACACACACTCTAACACTAACACACACACACTCTAACACTAATACACACACTCTAACACACACACTCTAACACTAACACACACGTTGTTGTTTTTTTATTTAATTCCCCCAGCCTCTCTACCTTTGGGAGTGCTGAGGGGATTCCCTGGGGTCCAGTGGTGTTGCTGGGCGGCTGGTCAACGGGCGGGTTGTCTGTCTGGCTGGCGGGCACGCGAGGGAGCACTCTCCCGTGAGTGCTCCCTGTTCAGCTCCCTTGCGCGCACCGCACTGATACCGGAGCCAGAATATGATGTCATATTCCGGCTCCAGCATTAGTGTGGTGTGCGAGGGAGCTGGGCAGAGAGCGCTCAGAGGTGAGTGCTCCCTCGCGTGCCTGCCAGCCTGCCCGCCCAGTGACACCAGTACATACCGGGTCATATCGGGTCACAGGGCGGCCGGGCCTCCTGGTGGGCCGGGCCCGGTCGCAGCCGTGACCACGGTGTGTACGCCACTGAGTGTGCCCCATTAAACAGAGAGTTCCTGTTTGACCCTCAACACGTAGTCTTGTCTCGTGATTGGAGGGGAACTGCCTTATTCCCACTGGTTGATTGCTATACTCTGTCTACTCCGCTTATAGTCCTCAGCGTCGGTTAGGAAGCATCTGTTGGCGGAGGTGCCCAGTCGGGGTGCCAGGTGATCTGTCACACAACCCTAGTCACATCTCGTTTGCATTAAACGATCTACCAAAACACTATCTGTAAAGAGAAATCTAAAATGTAAACTTCCTTTATTACAGTCTATTTAATTTAATCTCCTGCTCTAATAATAGCTCGCTAGAACCTGCAGGGGTCTCCTGTATGTAATTAAAGTTTAATTTACAGAGCAGGATATAAAAACTTTGAAAGTAAGTTACATCTGATTGAAAGTGAAACTATTTAGTTTTCATGCAGGCTGTGTGAGTAACGGCAATGGGAGGTGTGGCTATGGCTACATTAACAGAAACAAAAGTAATTTAACTCCTAAATGGCAATGAACTAAGCAGTGAGACTGCATGGGCATGATCTATACACCAAAACGACTTCACTAAGATAACGTTGTTATGGTCCATTTAAGAGTTCTCTTATGTTGGATAAGGTTAGGCTGAGGATGTTGGATGAGGAGACCATTGAGAAGAAAAGTTAAAGGAACACTGTAGGCACCAATACCACTTCATTTATTTATTTTTTTACAAAACATTCTGCAGGAATGGCAATGTTTTCTTTGCTGGGTTAACCTGCCTCCAGTGGCTGGCAATTCTTTGGCCTTAAATTTGAAAAATTCCTTTGAATTCCTGACAATTTTCCCTTTAGTAAATAAGCCTGCATGTGTTTTGTTAGCAATGAGAAAAATAAAGTTAATAAAGCACTATAGTTATGTAGTGTTAGCAAATAAAATCATTATTGTATTGAAATATATTCAATACAGAGTGTAACAAAACACTACCCTATGCCTGGGAACATTTGCTATTACCGGCCCTTTAAGAGCTAGCCGGGCACATACACAGGAACAGAGACCTCGGATTATAACGATATATTGTTTATCCAGTAAAAGACATCAAACTGCATATAAATTGAAAGTGCTTACCTGCTTTCGTGGGGTTTCTTCGTTAAAGCAGTTCGTGACTGTTAAAGCATTCGCTTAATTGTGAAACCCAGAAGGTATGGACCTAGCATTCATCATACGAATGCAAACTACTAAACACCGGCCCACCCTGCTACCTAATTATGTGGTAATTTACCTCCCTGATCGGCAAATCCAGTCTTTATGGGAAACACACGAACGCTTTGTTTAAGTCCCTGGGTGGCCGCCATTTTGGGACTTTTACACGTGGCCGCGGCCATCTTAACTCCCGAACAGCAGTGTTTTGCCATCAAGTGTCTGGAACTAAAATCGGACACTCGAGTAGGCGAACACCGCTGAGACCTCCATAGTATCGGAAATTCGTGCCAAAACTACCGACCGCCCTGCCGTTCGGTAGAAAGACTAAGTCGCATATGGGGATTCTGACGAACATCAAGATACCCACGGATGGCAAGCTGTTCGGGAATTTTAACGCATGAACAAGGACCGACCGCAAGGCCAAAACTCATGGAACTATCTTCCGCTAGTGTGCTTGTGCGGTCGGTCAAAACTTTAAAGCTCCATAACTCCCGAACCCGTTACCCGAATGGGATGATTTTTAAATATATTACTGCCCCAGATTAGGGCTATCTGGGGATACTGGATTTATGAATGTACTCCAGATATTTGAGGTACATCCAAAATTAGGGAAAAAATTTATCCTTGTTAATTATGTTAAAGGTTTATCTGAGGGGAGGAGATGTGTGTGTTGTACCTTATATTTTATTGGTTACTCGGTTAATTATGTAGGTGTCTCCCTTGCATGGGCAGCATCACAAAAAAGGAGAATGCATGCCATTAAAATATAGTTCTTCTTGACCCTTCAAAACGTAGCCTTGTCTCGTTCTTGGAAGGGGATTTACAGAATAACAACCTGACTCTTTTAATAGCTATGCCTGACTCTTTACTTGGATCTCGTCAATGGGAATAAGCAACTCCACTACTACACAGCGACTTGCCGGGAAAAAGGACGTCTCCAACGCCTGATAACCTCTTACTACCTGGGTAGCCGTTACACAGAGTATCTAATAAAAATCACGATTTTATTGAAATATATTCAATACAGAGTATCTAATAAATATAATCACTATTTTATTGGAATCTATTTAATACAAAGTATCTTACATACATAGTGTAATACAGTATAGAAATATGTATGCACTGTAATATAGTGCACTCACAAGATTTTAGTAAATTAAGTGCTCCAAAGGTACCTCCCCCAATGGGCATGGGAGGCTCCAAGCCCTTCTTTGGTTCAGTAGTATGCGTACAGGAACTCCCGAAAGTTGACCGCCCATTGCCTCTTTTTCTATGGGACTATTTTCAGCTACCACTTCATGGCCGGCCGGTCAGAACTTTACCCCAATGGCGATTCCGTTACACTGAATGGATCTGAGCTCTATTTGGACAACTTGGGCGCTCAGTTCCGGGCTATTGGATATAACATGTGTGGGATTCATGTATAGTTTGAATGTAGTTTTGGGATGTTTTTTGTATTTTTTGTATGGTTCCCTGTGGTCTGACTCAATTATCCCCCATACACAGGGACACCTGGGAGGGTTTGTATTCTTTTGTATGGAGACCCCTTGCTGGGGTCTGTGCATAAAAAGCTGAATGCGACTCAATAGACCTCAGTTGAACTATGTTGTGACGGACCCCCTGGCACCCCGACCGGATACCTCCATCAATCGATGCTTATAGTGCTCACCGAGGACTCCAGTCACTCCACTAAACACCATAAGCACTTAGCCACCGCAGCTTGGCTGGGGTCTCGACGCCGCCCACCCACCCTGCTTCCAGTGGGTGAAGTTCTCCTACTCCAGAGTGTACAGGGAGTGCAGAATTATTAGGCAAGTTGTATTTTTGAGGATTAATTTTAGGTTTAATACTTTATTAGGATAACTTCCTTTTTTTTTTTTAAATTACAATACAATAACATAAAAAAAATCATTCATAAATATACATATATCACTACATACATATACATAAATGATACGATGTAGGTAGCTCACTGTTGAGTGACCTACCCAGATGGTATCATCACATATCCTAACAAACATTTGACATTTAACAATACTTGGATAGAGCAGGGAATAATAAGTATGGGTCAATCAACTAAGGTGAACTTTTATGTTAGTTACCATGTTATTAGAATCATAAATCTATTGTCTATCGTTGTTAAAGTATCCGGCATTTTTTTTTTTTTCCCATTTTAAGCCAGACTACTAAATGAAACTTTGTATAAGTACATTGCTATATAAGTACATTGTTTTTTCACAGCTGATATCAGTATAGTTAGTATTAAACAATATTTAAATAGAAAGAGAGAGAGGGTCAGATCAACTAAAACAATCTCTAATTTTTAGTATCAAATTATCTAGATGATGGATATACTTTCTGTTGTTGTTAGAGTGTGCAACTCCTCTTTCCATTTCTAGTTGGTGCAATAATTGTACTATAAACTGTCTGCTATCAGGTATGTGGGTTTGTTTCCAAGTTCTTGCAATTAATATCTTTGTTGCAATAAAAGAATGAATAATTAATATTAACTGAACTCTTGGGAGTCTATCACATTTGAGGTGTAATAAGCCTACTTGAGGATTAATTTTATTATTGAACAACAACCATGTTCTCAATGAACCCAAAAAACTCATTAATATCAAAGCAGAATATTTTTGGAAGTAGTTTTTAGTTTGTTTTTAGTTATAGCTATTTTAGGGGGATATCTGTGTGTGCAGGTGACTATTACTGTGCATAATTATTAGGCAACTTAACAAAAAACAAATATATACCCATTTCAATTATTTATTTTTACCAGTGAAACCAATATAACATCTCAACATTCACAAATATACATTTCTGACATTCAAAAACATAACAAAAGCAAATCAGTGACCAATATAGCCACCTTTCTTTGCAAGGACACTCAAAAGCCTGCCATCCATGGATTCTGTCAGTGTTTTGATCTGTTCACCATCAACATTGCGTGCAGCAGCAACCACAGCCTCCCAGACACTGTTCAGAGAGGTGTACTGTTTTCCCTCCTTGTAAATCTCACATTTGATGATGGACCACAGGTTCTCAATGGGGTTCAGATCAGGTGAACAAGGAGGCCATGTCATTAGATTTTCTTCTTTTATACCCTTTCTTGCCAGCCACGCTGTGGAGTACTTGGACGCGTGTGATGGAGCATTGTCCTGCATGAAAATCATGTTTTTTCTTGAAGGATGCAGACTTCTTCCTGTACCACTGCTTGAAGAAGGTGTCTTCCAGAAATTGGCAGTATGACTAGGAGTTGAGCTTGACTCCATCCTCAACCCGAAAAGGCCCCACAAGCTCATCTTTGATGATACCAGTCCAAACCAGTACTCCACCTCCACCTTGCTGGCGTCTGAGTCGGACTGGAGCTCTCTGCCCTTTACCAATCCAGCCACGGGCCCATCCATCTGGCCTATCAAGACTCACTCTCATTTCATCAGTCCATAAAACCTTAGAAAAATCAGTCTTGAGATATTTCTTGGCCCAGTCTTGACGTTTCAGCTTGTGTGTCTTGTTCAGTGGTGGTCGTCTTTCAGCCTTTCTTACCTTGGCCATGTCTCTCAGTATTGCACACCTTGTGCTTTTGGGCACTCCAGTGATGTTGCAGCTCTGAAATATGGCCAAACTGGTGGCAAGTGGCATCTTGGCAGCTGCACGCTTGACTTTTCTCAGTTCATGGGCAGTTATTTTGCGCCTTGGTTTCTCCACACGCTTCTTGCGACCCTGTTGACTATTTTGAATGAAACGCTTGATTGTTCGATGATCACGCTTCAGAAGCTTTGCAATTTTAAGAGTGCTGCATCCCTCTGCAAGATATCTCACTATTTTTGACTTTTCTGAGCCTGTCAAGTCCTTCTTTTGACCCATTTTGCCAAAGGAAAGGAAGTTGCCTAATAATTATGCACACCTGATATAGGGTGTTGATGTCATTAGACCACACCCCTTCTCATTACAGAGATGCACATCACCTAATATACTTAATTGGTAGTAGGCTTTCGAGCCTATACAGCTTGGAGTAAGACAACATGCATAAAGAGGATGATGTGGTCAAAATACTCATTTGCCTAATAATTCTGCACTCCCTGTATAGCAGGAACAGCTCTTATAAGAGCTAGTGATTAAAACCCAGGGGAGTATTGTGATGTAGCAATCCCCAGAGTGAATATAGCTGTCCCCTCCACACATGAGACAAGGCTCTATATTGAGGGTGAAGAGGAACTGATATAATGATGCCACACTTGGCCTTATATGACAATCCTCATGCAAGGGAAACTCCCACATGGACCTTGTGGGGAACTGAGTTACAATATTCACAGACCAATAAGAACAGTATTCATAAAGAACCAACAGTACCACAAAACACATAATATCCCCACAAATATTACATCCCCTGATAGCCCTCATCTGGGTGACCAACATATCCAAAAATCACCCAGATCAGTTCAGGGATTCAAAAATTCTATGGAAGTCATTTATTTGACCAACCGCAGGTACGGTTCCATGCCCAAAACCGTTCCAGCGAATCAGGGGTTGAGGTCGGTCTAGTTCGGTAGTTTGAAAATGAACAAACTACTGAACAGAGTCAATAGTCTTACCCTGAAGCTTGATCCCATCATCCAGACTAATTATCTCACTGAACAGCTCTTTGAACATACCCTTCTAAAGTGTATAGAACCGAATACAGGCGATGATGGAAGTCCAGCGGTGTTCAGGAGTTTCTGTATCCGATTTTAGTTCCATGAGATTCATGGGCCACCCAGATGAACAATTAGAACACTACGGTGAGAAATGTTCCAAGTTGTTAATAGGTGTTAACAAGCTCCAGGGTGGTCTCTGGTTCATGCGGTTGTTCGGTAGTCAAACGGGACAATGTCAAAATAGGAGGGGAACGCAAACTACCGAACAGAATAGCCAAGCAGGCACAAACAGAGTCTGTTTAAAGTATTTTAGCCCGGACTATTGCAGGGGTATGAGGCTGGCAAACAGGTTCCTCCAAAAGGCAGTGGCAAGGCTACCTTCGCCACATATCTTCCCTCCAAAGGGGAGACTAACCAGGTACCCGACCTCCTGTCGGTCAGTACCTGAGTTAGTCGAGAAGCCCACCCATACACAAGTACTGGACCTGGTGGCTTCTGTAGCCTGTCTCTATCCTGTATGTCCCCAGCGATCAAGTGGGCATCTGGTACTCCTGGTATCTCGGTTGCTTTTCGGCTTGTTCGGGTTACTTGGTGGGCAGAGCCCCGCAGCCAGCGTTACAGCTGGGTAGTTGAGAGGGTCGCCAGTTCCTGTATTAAGGACAAGGGGAGGGCAGAGTCCATCTGCGCTCTGCCCTGGTGCCAGCGCTTCTGCTGGGGCTACTGGTACGTAGTCCTGCCCTGTAACAAGGGTGCAGGTAGGGCATAGGCCAGCGGTGCTCTGCCCGGATGCCAGCTCTTCTGCTGGGTCAGTGGGTATTGTAGTCTCATCCACTAACCCCAGGACCCAGTTGGAAATTGGCTGTGGAGAGGAGGGATCACCTACCTCCTCCTCCTGGCATTCCTGCGGTGTTGGTTTGGGCTCTGGCTTGGCCGTCCAGCAGCTCTGTAGGTCTGGTCCTATCGACACCATGGGGGTCAAGGGGTGCTGTCCCCCTGTAATTGGGAAGCGGGGACAGCTGTCTCCTCTTCCGATATATCCAACTGCTGCTGGGAAGGGAGGCCGGCTGTCTCCACTCCCTGTAACTCTATCTGCCGCAGGGGAGAGAGGATGATATGCTCCTCTCCCTGTAATGCATACTGCCGCTGGGAGAGGTTCCGTCCGTCTCCTCTCCCTGTAACACACAGTGCTGCTGGGGAGGAAGGACGACTCCCTCCACTCCCTGTACTGCACACTGCCGCTGGGGAGTGAGACCGATTGTCTCCACTCCCTGTAGGATACCCTGCCACTGAGGAGAGAGACCGGTTGTCTCCTCTCCCTGAAAGGTGCACTGCCGCTGGGGAGTAGGACCAACTGTCCCTACTCCCGATAACTCCGGCTGTAGTTGGGGATCTGGGCCGGCTGCCCAGCTTCCCTGTAAGGCCGGTGGAGAGACCACGGTCCCATCTCCACCTACTGACTGGGGGTCTTCCCCGGACGAGTTAATTAGGTCCCCTACTTCTAGAGTTGGTGGGGAAGCAGGGAGTACTTCCGCCAGGTCTCCCCAGTTGTAGGTCTGGGTCTGCCACCCAGCTCTTCTGCTCTGCCTGTAGCGTATGTTGGGACTGAATTGAGCTGAGCAGATGCTGGTACTCTTGCTCCAACTCCCATTCCTGGTAGGTCAGATGGTTCAGGTCTAGCCCTAGGATGCCAGCTCCAGGGAGATCCAGCTGGGCTTCCCTGTAATCTGTACGGCCATCACTTCACTCTTGTAATCGGGACCTTCTCAGTGACTTAATTTTTGTGCCGCTGGAAGCGGAGGAATTGTGTTTATTAGAAAATCTTTGCCTAAGGAGCAGACTCTAAGAAGCAGCTGTCAAGCTCTATTTGGATCTGCATACTGCACTTTATCGGAGATATAAGAGTGGACTAGAGCTTCATATATCCTTAGACGGGGATTGTTCCGTCCATGCGCATTACAGCAGAGCTCTGAGATAGCTCTTGTAAATGTGAGTGATACTATATTAGATTACTTTAACACTCACCCACTGGACATACCATATTGCACTATTGTTTCTCTTTGTTCCTTTTATTTTTGATGTCTACTGTATATGCAACTTTAAATACGATTTGTGTACGTATATAATTTCTGTATCTTACTGTTTGGGGCGCGGTCTCCTTCCACCCTTTTCTATTCCCTATACTCTATATGTATGTCCCAAAAACGTGACTCTCCAGCAGTCCTGAACTCCGGCCAGGGCCATTGTAATCCTCGCCTCAGGACTGTCATGCCTATCCATCCAGAGAACACGCTGAGTCGCGTACCACTGTAGCGCCTGGTAAGCGTTGTCGATCCACAGTTCCCTCCATACCAGCAGCTTGAGCTTTGTCACCCACTCATCCAGGGTCTGCTCTTCCAGGAGAGGCATCCGCTGTGCCACTTGTGCCTGTAGCCACTACTGGGGAGTCTCTCACCCCGTCAATGCTGTACATCCTCCAGAGCTTCGTCCCAAAGCCGTTTTCTAGCGGCCTCTCGATAGTCCTACATGGCCTCTTCTGATACAGGCGAATCCTGTCGGGTCAAGAGGTCCTGCAACCTCCAGTGAAACTCCTCTTCCAATTAGAACCCCTTTCTGGGACTAGCTGGTTCCATATTGCTGTAGACAGGGGCACTGTACGAATACTACAGCTAATACTACATACTAGTGTTGCCTTCACTTATAACTCCATAACGATTCTGGTGTCTCCTCTCACTAGGAAGCCATCCCATCTCTTTCACCAGATGTCATGGACTACCTGGTACCCTGACTGGGTGCCTCCACAAATCGATGCACTGCACCAGACACCATAAGCACCGTACCCGCCCCAACTTGACTGGGGTCTCACCGTTCCTTCCCACCCTGGACCAAACTCCTGGATCCAGCTCTCAGTGGGAAGGCCCCTCCTCCAAGAGAGTATAGCTGTGAAGCTCTTATAAGGGCTAGTGATTATAGCAGTATAGCTGTTCCTCTTCACCCTCAACAAGCAGCCTCGTCTCGTGACTGTAGGGAACAGCTATACTGCTATAACCGCTAGCTCACAGCTATACTCTCTTGGAGGAGAGGCCTTCCCACTGAGAGCTGGAGCCAGGAGTTTGGTTCAGGGTGGGAAGGGACGGCGAGACCCCAGCCAAGCTGCGGTGGCTAGGGGGGCTACCCCAGCCAAGCTGCGGCGGCTAGGGGGGCTAGGGGGCTACGGCTACGGTGCTTATGGTGTCTGGTGCGGTGCTTATGGTCCTCAGCATCAGCTAGGTAGCATCGACTGGCGGAGGCACCCCAGTTGGGGTGCCAGGCGGTCCGTCACATATGTGTCATTTAGTTACTGGGAGAATGGGCCATATTCACTAAGCAGCGCTTTGTTCCAGCTCGAGAAGACTTCAGCAGAGCTATTCAGTCTCAGAATTGCAGCACCACTGCAACTGGATACATTGTATTCACTTAATAAGATGCTACAAACTTGTATTTAGTATCCCCAGACTTCAAACTAGATCTAATTAATCCGTCACTATTCTGTGTCTATATGCAGTCCCAGATCCTCTCCCTTTATTGGAAAGTCTTATCTTTATTGTAAATCTAGAAATAAAAATAAATAAAAAATGCATATTAAATAATTCCAAAAACCAAAAAGAACAAGAAGGAGCAACTCTTGTAGCCTATATATTAAGGATAAATATGATAAAATATTCTGAAATCTCTAATGGTGACATGGATCTTTTGAGGGCTGGCTGGAATTTTTTTTTCTTATAAATAGAAATTCTCAAGTGAACTGATCAGTGATCATTTGTGCTCCCATTCACAAAACGCGTAGGAACGAATGATCACAAATCAATGAGTTCCTGTTGCTGTTTTTATCCCTTGTGAGATATGGTACTCTGGATCTTTCCTTGAAAGGTGGCTGTACCCGCACAGTGAGGGTTAGGGGTGGATCTTTCCTTGAAAGGTGGCTGTACCCGCACAGTGTGGGCTAGGGGTGGATCTTTCCTTGAAAGGTGGCTGTACCCGCACAGTGTGGGCTAGGGGTGGATCTTTCCTTGAAAGGTGGCTGTACCCGCACAGTGTGGGTTAGGGGTGGATCTTTCCTTGAAAGGTGGCTGTACCCGCACAGTGTGGGCTAGGGGTGGATCTTTCCTTGAAAGGTGGCTGTACCCGCACAGTGTGAGTTAGGGGTGGATCTTTCCTTGAAAGGTGGCTGTACCCGCACAGTGAGGGTTAGGGGTGGATCTTTCCTTGAAAGGTGGCTGTACCCGCACAGTGTGGGCTAGGGGTGGATCTTTCCTTGAAAGGTGGCTGTACCCGCACAGTGTGGGTTAGGGGTGGATCTTTCCTTGAAAGGTGGCTGTACCCGCACAGTGTGGGCTAGGGGTGGATCTTTCCTTGAAAGGTGGATGTACCCGCACAGTGTGGGTTAGGGGTGGATCTTTCCTTGAAAGGTGGATGTACCCGCACAGTGTGGGTTAGGGGTGGATCTTTCCTTGAAAGGTGGCTGTACCCGCACAGTGTGGGCTAGGGGTGGATCTTTCCTTGAAAGGTGGCTGTACCCGCACAGTGTGAGTTAGGGGTGGATCTTTCCTTGAAAGGTGGCTGTACCCGCACAGTGTGGGTTAGGGGTGGATCTTTCCTTGAAAGGTGGCTGTACCCGCACAGTGTGGGCTAGGGGTGGATCTTTCCTTGAAAGGTGGCTGTACCCGCACAGTGTGGGTTAGGGGTGGATCTTTCCTTGAAAGGTGGCTGTACCCGCACAGTGTGAGTTAGGGGTGGATCTTTCCTTGAAAGGTGGCTGTACCCGCACAGTGTGGGTTAGGGGTGGATCTTTCCTTGAAAGGTGGCTGTACCCGCCCAGTGTGGGTTAGGGGTTGATCTTTCCTTGAAAGGTGGCTGTACCCGCACAGTGTGGGCTAGGGGTGGATCTTTCCTTGAAAGGTGGCTGTACCCGCACAGTGTGAGTTATGAGTGGATCTTTCCTTGAAAGGTGGCTGTACCCGCACAGTGTGGGCTAGGGGTGGATCTTTCCTTGAAAGGTGGCTGTACCCGCACAGTGTGGGTTAGGGGTGGATCTTTCCTTGAAAGGTGGCTGTACCCGCACAGTGTGGGCTAGGGGTGGATCTTTCCTTGAAAGGTGGCTGTACCCGCACAGTGTGAGTTAGGGGTGGATCTTTCCTTGAAAGGTGGCTGTACCCGCACAGTGAGGGTTAGGGGTGGATCTTTCCTTGAAAGGTGGCTGTACCCGCACAGTGTGGGCTAGGGGTGGATCTTTCCTTGAAAGGTGGCTGTACCCGCACAGTGTGGGTTAGGGGTGGATCTTTCCTTGAAAGGTGGCTGTACCCGCACAGTGTGGGCTAGGGGTGGATCTTTCCTTGAAAGGTGGCTGTACCCGCACAGTGTGAGTTAGGGGTGGATCTTTCCTTGAAAGGTGGCTGTACCCGCACAGTGAGGGTTAGGGGTGGATCTTTCCTTGAAAGGTGGCTGTACCCGCACAGTGTGGGCTAGGGGTGGATCTTTCCTTGAAAGGTGGCTGTACCCGCACAGTGTGGGTTAGGGGTGGATCTTTCCTTGAAAGGTGGCTGTACCCGCACAGTGTGGGCTAGGGGTGGATCTTTCCTTGAAAGGTGGATGTACCCGCACAGTGTGGGTTAGGGGTGGATCTTTCCTTGAAAGGTGGATGTACCCGCACAGTGTGGGTTAGGGGTGGATCTTTCCTTGAAAGGTGGCTGTACCCGCACAGTGTGGGCTAGGGGTGGATCTTTCCTTGAAAGGTGGCTGTACCCGCACAGTGTGAGTTAGGGGTGGATCTTTCCTTGAAAGGTGGCTGTACCCGCACAGTGTGGGTTAGGGGTGGATCTTTCCTTGAAAGGTGGCTGTACCCGCACAGTGTGGGCTAGGGGTGGATCTTTCCTTGAAAGGTGGCTGTACCCGCACAGTGTGGGTTAGGGGTGGATCTTTCCTTGAAAGGTGGCTGTACCCGCACAGTGTGAGTTAGGGGTGGATCTTTCCTTGAAAGGTGGCTGTACCCGCACAGTGTGGGTTAGGGGTGGATCTTTCCTTGAAAGGTGGCTGTACCCGCCCAGTGTGGGTTAGGGGTTGATCTTTCCTTGAAAGGTGGCTGTACCCGCACAGTGTGGGCTAGGGGTGGATCTTTCCTTGAAAGGTGGCTGTACCCGCACAGTGTGAGTTATGAGTGGATCTTTCCTTGAAAGGTGGCTGTACCCGCACAGTGTGGGCTAGGGGTGGATCTTTCCTTGAAAGGTGGCTGTACCCGCACAGTGTGGGCTAGGGGTGGATATTTCCTTGAAAGTTGGCTGTACCCGCACAGTGTGGGCTAGGGGTGGATCTTTCCTTGAAAGGTGGCTGTACCCGCACAGTGTGAGTTATGAGTGGATCTTTCCTTGAAAGGTGGCTGTACCCGCACAGTGTGGGCTAGGGGTGGATATTTCCTTGAAAGTTGGCTGTACCCGCACAGTGTGGGCTAGGGGTGGATCTTTCCTTGAAAGGTGGCTGTACCCGCACAGTGTGAGTTATGACTGGATCTTTCCTTGAAAGGTGGCTGTACCCGCACAGTGTGGGTTAGGGGTGGATCTTTCCTTGAAAGGTGGCCGTACCCGCACAATTTTGGTTAGAGGTGGATCTAGTCTTCCTTCTTATTATTTCTTTTTATCAGGTCTGGATTAAGTATTTTTTTTTTGTTTTTTTCCTAGTCACAATAGTCCACTTCTACAAGATGGTAGTTAGTTTCACATTGTGGATATGCTGCTGGTTCTCCCATTTTTTTTTTTTTTTTTTTGTTATAAGGATCAATTTAAGGTTTACACGTGGTAAACTTGGTAACTTTATATTTTAAAGTTAAAATCATCTCTATATTTTTTTTAGACTGTGTCTCTTCTCTTGGACTGTAGTTGAAGTTCCTTATTGTTTTTCTACAATAATATGGTAAAGGGTTAAAGGACCACTATAGTGCCAGGAAAACATACTCGTTTTCCTGGCACTATAGTGCCCTGAGGGTGCCCCCACCGGGCTCTGGGATGAGGAAAGGGTTAAAACTTACCTTTATTCCAGCGCCGGGCGGGGACCTCTCCTCCGCCTCTGATCCTCCCTTTCGGCTGAATGCGCATGCGCGGCAAGAGCTGCGCGCGCATTCAGCCGGTCTCATAGGAAAGCATTTACAATGCTTTCCTATGGACGCTTACGTGCTCTCACTGTGATTTTCACTATGAGAATCACGCAAGCGCCTCTAGCGGCTGTCAGTGAGACAGCCACTAGAGTATTTGGAGGCTGGATTAACCCTATTATAAACATAGCAGTTTCTCTGAAACTGCTATGTTTATAAAAAAAAAGGTTAATTCTAGAGGGACCTGGCACCCAAACCAATTCATTAAGCTGAAGTGGTCTGGGTGCCTAGAGTGGTCCTTTAAGTCCCATTAACCCACGTCATCTTATCAGTGATAACTGTGACAAATGCCGCTTTACACAGATGTTTGCCATAGACTCCTGGAGGGCCTGCTGCCCACCGCCAATGGGCCAGGTCAGCGACTGTAAAGATCCATATTTTATTCCCCCTGGTTCCACTGGTTCGGCAGTTTCCATTAGTGCGCATAGAACCAATCGCTAGCTCCCTGGCGGCCGTTCACACGGACCAAAACACAGGGGAGGGATTATCTTGTTTTGTATTGAAGTGTCCTGCACTTGAGAGCCAATGTAATTGTGTGTATGTTTTTACTGTAGTCTACTCTCAGGTCAAGGGGTGAGTGCCCCTTGCTTGAGGACCTGCATATAAGGTCAATTGTGGCTGCCAATAAAGGTATTCCAGCGTGTACTCCCAGAACTATGTGTCGGCTGGTTACTGGGAGGGGAAAGGGATAATCAATGTTTCAGTGTGGAGGATTAAACAGAGAAAGTCATTGCAAGGACTAGAGCTCCCAGGACTGAGTGTCGTCCGGTGCCTGGGGGTGTCTAGAGCGAATTCCCCGTTCCAGGACCCCAGTCAAGCCACAGTGATTGCGGCCAGAAATGCTGCATTTTGTCCCCTGTTACAGCTAGGAAGCGGTCCTTGGCGGAGGTACCCAGCTGGGGTAAAGGGAGCTCCGTTACAAAATCTTATTAACCCCAGTGTATGATCAGAATTGAGAGCGTTGTGTGAAAAACTATATAAAGAAACTGAATTAATATCTAAATAAGTTACAGAGGACAGCAGATTAAAATGTGCAAACTATGTAAAGCTGTGACTCTCCCAGGTACTGGCAAGCTGCAAAGCTGTAATCTAGAACTGGTGACATGCGAGTCCCCGCTAGCTGACAAGCTGTCCTAAAAGGCACTAGAATGTTGAGATTCAGGAAAGATTTCATGTGATAGGTGAAGCTCCAAATATTTTACCAGAGAAGATATTTCTCTGACTTGGGGGATTGAGAACGAGCCTTACAGAAAAGTGATCTAATGACGTAACAAGCCTAGACTATATGAGGGCTGATATGGGCTCCCTAATGCCTGCCCAAGATAAACATGCTTTCCTATAAAGTCCACAGACTGTCTTTGTAAGTGGAAGATGACTGAGCTTTACAGGGCGACTTTAGTAATAACGTACGTAACATGAAGTAAAACCGTAATATATGAACTTTCCAACAACAGAACAAAACATAGAACAATATATGGAATTCCTATAATAGAGTACCGAATGTGAGAGAATGGACGTTTGGCATCATTGCCAATGATTGTTTGTTTTTGTATGATTCATAATTTGTAAATGTATTAACATTTTAGACAATAAATCAAAGATTATGGAATACAATATCTGCCCTGGATGTTCTACAAATGATTCATATTCTGTATCATCACAGAGCAGCGAATGATTCCCTACATGATCACTATCGGAGACGCAATTCACAACTTTGCAGATGGTATGGCGATCGGAGCCGCATTTTCAACCTCATGGAAAACTGGATTGGCGACATCACTTGCTGTTCTCTGCCACGAATTGCCCCATGAACTTGGTGAGTTACTTTCAGTGACACTGAGCATGTCCCTCCCACTGCAGGGTGACACAGACAGAAGGGAGCTATGGGACAAGGAGTCTGTCCCTCCCACTGCAGGGTGACACAGACCGAAGGTGCTATGGGACACGGAGTCTGTCCCTCCCACTGCAGGGTGACACAGACCGAAGGAGCTATGGGACACGGAGTCTGTCCCTCCCACTGCAGGGTGTGACAGACAGAAGGAACTATGGGACACAGAGTCTTTCCTTCCCACTGCAGGGTGACACAGACAGAAGGGAGTTATGGGACATTGAGTCTGTCCCTCCCACTGTAGGGTGACACAGACAGAAGGAACTATGGGACACGGAGTCTGTCCCTCCCACTGCAGGGTGACACAGACAGAAGGGAGTTATGGGACACAGAGTCTGTCTCTCCCACTGCAGGGTGACACAGACAGAAGGAACTATGGGACACAGAGTCTGTCCCTCCCACTGCAGGGTGTCACAGACAGAAGGAGCTATGGGACAAGGAGTATGTCCCTCCCACTGCAGGGTGTCACAGACAGAAGGAGCTATGGAAATGCACACAAATGGGTCACTGCTAATATATCAGTGGGTAGGCAGCAACCACAACAAAGGGGATCCCTTTTACCCTTTGAACAAAAACAGGAACGTACTGAAGTAAGTTTGGGCTGCGCCACAGAGATATGTATAAAAAATGGCCAGAAATACAGAAAGAGAAAAGCCTAGATGTTCACACCAACAGGTGTCTTTGTGATGTGTTCGCAGTGAGGTGTGGATTCCCAAGGCCTAGGAGTGGTATCCTTTGATCAGTCTCTGCAGTGTCCAATCATATACATATATATGGAGAGGAGAAAAGAAACAAAAAAAAGGCCCAATAGTGCAATTTGTATATTATAAAGGGATTACAGTGACATAGCGATAATACACTCACATTTCATAGAGCTTTAGCCAGCTCTAGCATGAGGTGCTTGTAGTGGTACAATCCCCACTTCAGGATATGGTGTGATTGACCTCTGTCTAAGGGTTGATTGGAGCTCCAAACGGTAATAGAAAGAAGGGAAGCGAAAATAGTGCTCTCAGTAGATAAAACCAGATATAAATAAGGTATATAAAAAAAGTACAGAGCAGGCTAACTGCTCTATGGTATCAGCTTTGGTGGTATGATCCCCACCTCGGATTTCTTTGGAGTGATGGTAGAACGACAGTTAAAAAATGAAAAGGAGTTTGGCACAAAGCTTGGTAAAGTGTCCAAAATAGTTCCTTTATTATAAATACAAAGTAAAAATCCAATAACGTGTTTCGCCACTAGGGCTTCATCAAATGGAATAAAACAAACATCCTGGCTTATTGGGTTCATATAGGTGCTCAAATGATTAAAAAATGGTTGAAATTGGCGCCAAAATTACGTCAAAGGTCAGCAGGGAGCAGCATAATAGAAGCCTACTATAGTGTTTAACCCCTTCGCAACCGATGACGGTTCAGGACCATCATCGGAAAAATCCCCTTGAGCACCGTTGACAGTCCTGAACCGTCATAACAGAAATCCTTACTCACCCGGTCGCTGTCTTTCTCCCGGTGTGGGGAGACTGCCTGACAGCCCAGGCAGTCTCCCCACGGCAAATCAGGACCCTGCGGCCATGTGATCGCTCAACATAGCGGTCACATGGTCACAATAACTGTCCATGTATCCGTGCTGACAGGCAGTCTCCCTGCAAGTCTAAAATAAAAAAATAAAAAATAAATGTTAATGTTTGTGGCAAACTTAGCCACTGCTGGACACTTAGGGTGAATATTTCGTTAACTGTTGCTATGCTCGTTTTATATGCAGTGTGGAGCATTCGTCTGAATATTATATCAGTTATGTTTTTTTTATGTAAAACTGTATGTTTTGCTGTACGGAGAGATAATGTGATTGACAGTACATTCTTGCACAATTATCTCTCCTGTACAGCAAGGCATGCTGGGAAACAGCCTTGCAGGCTAAGTTCCCCACACAGTCCTCTGTAGTAAAACCCCTGCAATGTCATTCAGGAAACCCCTTGCATGGGGTCTTGCGTAAATACGGTGACCGTGGAATAAAATGACAGTTGGCTCCCAGACTGGGTGTCGTCTAGTCCTGGGGGAAGAGGGATTATTATTACGCTGCCTGTGTTTTACCTGCTTTATCCTGACTACCAGCGGAGATACCATGGATAATACTGCTACTCCGCTACAATTGGTGGCAAGCGATGGGATTAAAACTGCACAGCAAAACAGCGTTCAGCAGTAACCATACGAAAGGAGAAGAAAAGCAGCAGTTCAATGAAACAACCATTCGGATTAAACCAGAGTTCGGTAATATGTCAAACTATATGAATGGATGGTGAATGGAAACAAACTATGCATCATTAAAATGGGCTACGCTAAAGGAATTATTGGAGGCAAGGGGAAGAATAGCTAGCAATAAAACGAAAGCTACCCTTATTGCCGAACTCATGGAGGGGGACAGAGAAACCGCTGCAGCAGTTCCACAGGAGACAGAGCAAACTGAATTTGCAAAGGAGCGCAGGAGCAGGTTAGCACTTTACCCAAACACCCCCTCTGAAGAGACACTGAACAGACTGATGGCAGATGTACAGGAGTACCTTGTGGTTAAGCAACAAGCCATTCAGCGAGCCGGGGAAGGAGCCCCAGCTCCCGCCGGCATTACCCAGGGGAAAGCCAAGATTCCCTACCAAGCCTTTAAAAGCTACACAGAAGCTGAATACTTACAGGATTTCGAAAGGCTGTGCCAGCTACATGACATCAGCCCAGCAGATTGGGTACCCCTGCTTGCCGGTAGACTATCAGGCCAAGCAGCAGAGGCGTACTGGGTTGTTCCAGACGAGGATAGCAGGGATTATCCAAAGGTCAAGCAGGCCATCTTAGCTCGGTATGCCATCACCTCAGAGGCATACCAGCTCAAATTCCGGGACATTAAGAAACAAGCGAAAGACTCGCACACAGAATGGGCCCACCGACTGCAGCGAGCCGCCAAGGGATGGATGGAAGCGACACAGGTCACCTCTCTGGAGGATCTGTTCCAGTTAATCGTACTGGAGCAGTTCTTCAATTGCCTGACTGCAGAACTACAAAATTGGGTACGAGACCGCAAACCTCGTACTCTACCAGAGGCAGCCAAGTTGGCTGACGAATTCCAGGACACTAGGCGAGACCAACAAACTCAACACCGGTCCGCTTATGGATCTACCGCCCCTCTTCCAGCAGTGACCACTTTGGCCCATCCACAACCAGGGGTAAGCAACAACTCGTACCCTCCCAGGTACAATACACGACCGCCAATCCGCTGCTATACCTGCAACCAGCAAGGACATATTCAAAAAGATTGCCGACGGAACAGAAACCCATCAACCTGGCATAACCAGGGGCCACCACCACACAACCGAGCTGCGGTACACTGTTACCAAAAAGAACCCTTTGTCCCACATACGACAGCCATATCCGTAGAAGAACCCCAAGGAACCCTGCACGAAGTGAACCTCATACAAGCCTCCTCAGACAACCGACAGGGGCACCGCTAGGTGGTACACATGGAGGGAAAGAGTATACAAGGATTACGTGACTCTGGTTCCACCTTGACTCTGGTCCGGAATCATCAGGTTCCAAATAACAATCTCACTGGGGACTGTGTGGTGGTACGAGTGGCAGGGGGAGCAATTTACAAAGTCCCCACTGCCAAGGTACATTTGGATTGGGGAGCGGGGCATGGGAATGTGGAGGTGGGGATTATGCAGGATTTGCCAGCTGATGTGATCTTGGGCAACGACTTGGGGGAGCTCACATCCGCCTTTGTTCCCCAACCCACCGTCCAAGAAGCATACCCTGTTGTTACTCGACAGCAGGCCCACACCACGGCTTCATCCGATCACTCTGAGGCTCAGGTAGGCAATCTGCCCCACACTCCTCCTGTTCTCCCCTGGGATGCCCCCTTAGAATTTGGCAGTGAGGTAGCCCAAAATCCTTCCCTGCAGGTATATAAAGATCGTATAGACAAGAATCAGGCAGTGCCGAACTGTGGGGCAGTGAATATCGTAACCATGTCTGACTGGGAGGAAGAGTGTGAGCCTTGGGTACCACCTCCCATTAGCAGGCCGCGATCCTACAGACAGGGAGCAGGCAATGGAAGAGGTTGGGGCGGAGGGCAGGGCCAAGGTGGCCGAGGCTGCTGGGCAGAGGAAGGATCCAGGAGGAATGGCGATCAGCCCAGGAACAGAGAGTCCTAGAAGCAGGGGGGCAGCATGACGCTGTGTTTCCGTCTGGACAGCTCACTGGTCGGCATGGTCATAGGATATGGAGGAGCTAAAATAAAGGAACTCGAAGAGTTATCTGGTGCAAGGATAAAAATTGTAAATGATAACTATGACTCTGAGGTCAAATTATTTGGCACAAGGGATCAGCAAGATAAAGCAAAGGAACTGATAAATGATCTTGTTGAAAGTTCAAGAAAAGAAGCTGTTTGTGAGTACAGCGAAATCCCTAATTCCCCAGAGAGCACCACTCCTCCACGTGTGACAGAGAAGCCGTTTGTTCAAATTGACTGGGCTTCTGGTAATAAACAAGGGGCGATATATGAAGCCACAAAGTGGGCAGATGCTCCGCAAATTGAAAAAAAATTCTATGTGGAATCCGAGAAAATTTACGGTATGTCTAAAGATGAAGTCCTAAAGTGGAGAAAATAAAATAAAAACATAACGTGCAATGATTTAAAAGAAAATGGACAGCGATCCATTCCCAATCCCGTTTTGAACTTTGAAGATGCATTCAGTCCATTTCCAGAAGTAATGAGTGCGTTAAAAGTTGCCGGGTTTAAAAAGCCTACCCCGATTCAGTCCCAGCCTTGGCCAGTTATATTGCAGGGAACAGACCTTATTGGTATCGCCCAGATGGGCACAGGGAAAACATTAGCATACCTACTTCCAGGTTTTGTTCACCTGGACCTTCAGCCGTGTCCTAGAGATCAGCGTGGGGTGGGCCCTTAAAAAGCTGCAACCCTATTTGTATGGGTGGTACTCCGGACATCCCCAAGCCGATCCGTTGGGATCAGACTGTGTATGCCGGCTTGGTTCTGGGGGAGCATTGTGGCAAACCTAGCCACTGCTGGACACTTAGGGTGAATATTTTGTTAACTGTTGCTATGCTCGTTTTATATGCAGTGTGGAGCATTCGTCTGAATATTATATCAGTTATGTTTTTTTATGTAAAACTGTATGTTTTGCTGTACGGAGAGATAATGTGATTGACAGTACATTCTTGCACAATTATCTCTCCTGTACAGCAAGGCATGCTGGGAAACAGCCTTGCAGGCTAAGTTCCCCACACAGTCCTCTGTAGTAAAACCCCTGCAATGTCATTCAGGAAACCCCTTGCATGGGGTCTTGCGTAAATACGGTGACCGTGGAATAAAATGACAGTTGGCTCCCAGACTGGGTGTCGTCTAGTCCTGGGGGAAGAGGGATTATTATTACGCTGCCTGTGTTTTACCTGCTTTATCCTGACTACCAGCGGAGATACCGTTATTATACTGCTACTCCGCTACAATGTTAATTAAAAAATAAATAATTATGTGTGTGTGTGTATATATAATGTCATACGAAGTGTATTGTTATATTAATATAAAAATACACTTATAATTAAATTACACATGTGTATATATATAATAATGATATATATTGTGTATATATATATTATAAAATACAAATAAGTAAATTAAAATAAATTAGAAAACGTTAAAATAATAATAATTTTTTAAATTATATCTATATGAAATTTTATTCTAACTGTATTTTGATATTTATATATATATATATTTATGTCAAAATACAATTAGAATGAAATTATATAAACATCTATGTATATATAAATAAATCTAAATAATACTAAATATATTTATCCATATACAAAATTACATAAATAATTTCATAAATATACACGTAGACTTCAAATATATAAATATGCATATATATTTAAATTCTACGTGCGTATTTACGTAATATTTTTAAATAATTAAGTAATTTTATTGATTGCAGGGACCTGCCTGACAACCCAGGCCGAAAGTCCAGAGAATTTAATTTGCTAGCACTGTATTTTACCCGGTAACTTTCTATGACACCCTAAAACCTGTACATGGGGGGTACTGTTTTACTTCACTGAACACAAATATTAGTGATTCAAAACAGTAAAACATATCACAGCGATGATATTGTCAGCGAAAGTGACTTTTTTTTGCATTTTTCACACACAAACAGCACGTTTACTGATTGTTGTGATACATTTTCCAGTTTTGAAACACTAATATTTGTGTTCAGCAAAGTCTCCTGAGTACAACAGTACCCGCCATGTACAGGTTTTATACCGTTTTTGAAGTTACAGGGTCAAATATTTTTCATTGAAAATGGCCAGGTTGGTTATGTTTGAGACCGTATGGTAGCCCAGAAAAGAGAATTACCCCCATGATGGCATACCATTTGCAATAGTAGACAACCCAAGGTATTGCAAACGGGGTATGCCCAGTCTTTTTTAGAAGCCACTTAGTCACAAACACTGGCCAAAATTAGCGTTCAATTTAGTTTTTTACTTTAGTCACACACAAACAAATATGAACGCTGAATAAAGACTGGTCTCCTGACAGGCAAACACAGATCCTCAAACACAAAGCATAGCGCTTACAGCAGAAGTAGCTTAGTATCCAACGGCTTAAAATACATAGTAAAAACAAAGAGAAGTTACCTGCGCTCTGGCCTAAATCCCCATGTACATTTAAACAAAATGGAGGCTCTTTAGTTTTATTCCAATAGCCATTTGAATACATAAGCTCACCAGCCACGTCAAGGCAATCCTCAATAGGTGAGTTCCTACACTAGCCATTAGATATGCTGATATCAGCCAAGAATCTCCAGTAAGACAGGAAGGGGCATTTTATAAACCCTTTCACATTTAACCCTTTTTAGGGCTTCTACACATACAATAAACTTTGCTGGTATCAGACAAAGTGTAAACATCTCTAATGAGACATGAATAAAACACAAATCCTTACCTGGCTGGCATGGGACCCACTTGGGTGGACACTCTACAGTCCAATCTCATTTTTTGAGGCTGCCTTAGTGTTTATTATAGACACTCATATTCTAGCTCAAGCCTAGCATAACTTGCAACCACTCTCTCACAGCTCAGGCAGCCAAGAAAGATGTCTACCCACCATCTTAGTCAGCTTAAGAAGAGCCTAATTACTAGCATTCAGAACCTCATTACTAGCATTCATCAACTACCCGAATCGTAATGTTATATCTAGCGTGATTAAAATATGCATACTTACTTACCGTAGTTACTAGTGTATTTCAAGCCTAACTGGTTAAACAAAAATTGTGCATGTATATTCGACCACCCCTTTGCCATATTTGTCTCAAAAATGCATGGGGATTGCCGTTGGGGTACCTTGCGCACGTATGTTAACCTACACTGCACTACAAAAATAAAACATAAAAAAAAAAGACTGGACATACCCCATATTGAATACCATGGGTTGTCTACTTTAAAAAAATATGTACATGTGGGGTGTGATTCAGAGATTTATGACAGATAATAGTGTTACAATGTCACTATTGATACAATTTAAAAATATATATTTTGAAACAGCAATTTCCTATTTGTACTTATAGCCCTATAACATGCAAAAAATGCAAAAAGCATGTAAACACTGGGTATTTTCAAACTAAGAACAACATTTTGAATCTATTTAGCAGTTCTTTTCATTCGCTTTCGTAGGTAAGTAAAAGATTTTTCAAGCAAAAGTAAAAAAACATGTTTTTTTTCAATTTTTCATCATATTTTATTTTTTTTAAGTAAATTATATGACATGATACAAATAATGGTATGTTAAGAAAGCCCTTTTTGTCCTGAAAGAAACAATATATAACTTCTATGGGAACAGTAAATGAGAGAGAGGAAAATTACAGCTAAACACAAACACCACAAAAGTGTTAAAAGAGCCCTGGTCCTTAACATACAACATTGCCAAAACAGGCCGGTCCTGAAGGGGTTAAAAACTTTAATTAAACAAATAATATTTGGATTTCACATAATGGAAGGTTTAAGTGTACATAAATATAGTGGAAAACGAGTGTTACATAGCTGAAGAGACTTGCATCCATCAAGTTCAACCTTCCTCACATTGTGTTGAAGGATTTAATAAAGTGGACATATTATCATAGCTTGTACTATACAGCCACAATGTAGTATGGGGGCTGTAGTGCCAAACGGGAGATTTGAGCATGCCTGCGTGTGAATCACAACTCCCGTGGCATTCAACTGATTCCGTTAGACTTCAATAATTTTCGTCATTAAACAGTTTGTTCAACTAAGTTCTTCGTTCTTCAGTTTAGTCGGCTAGAGCCATCGTTCAATTTTTTGGTTTGTGCGTCTAAACAGACGAACGCAAAATGGAGGTCGCATTCATAATCAGCATGAGTAGTCTTTCAAACAAATAATAATTCGAAAGAAAGAAAGAAGGTTTTTAAGTTAAACACCCACTCCATCTCTGATCTTCCAAGGATATTCTTAATGTTACCCCCTCTCCAGGGTGTGGTGCATTTTTTATACCTATGCGTTTTAAAGGTTTGTGGTCCTTATTATGGATAGTAAAATGTTTAGATACAAAATGATTAGGGTACCCTTTAACAATGTTCCTGCAATGTTCCCCTAGTCTAATTTGAAGGCTCCTTGTGGTCATCCAGACATATTGTAGACCACAAGGGCATTCAAATAAATAAATCATGTTTTTAGTATTACACGTAATAAAATCTTTAATATTATATATTTTATTGGTTACCTTTGACGTAAAATGTGTTGTTTTTGATAGTACCGAGGGGGTCTGTGTTTTTACATACATTACAACGTTAGCCCCAGTTAAAAAGGAACATGTGGGTTTCTTATTTAATGCATTGTCTCTTGTACACTTCGTGGTTAAAATGGATTTGAGATTTGGGACTCCTCTAAAAACAATATTAGGACGGGTGGGTATAATATCTTTAAGGTTATCATCTTGTTTCAATAGATGCCAGTGTTTGTTAATATTTTTTTTTATATATCCACATTTGTTGTTATAATTAAAGATGATAGAAAGGGTTGGGGGGGGGGGGGGGCGGGTCTGATTTTTGGGTATTCTTATATGTCAAAAGGTCTTCTCTTTTTTTGTTTTGTGGTGGCCTCGATTGTATTGTCCAGGCTGGTTGGATGGTAATTCTTTTCAGTAAATTTAGTTTTTAAAGAATTGGCTTGCTGGTTAAAATCATCTATACTAGTACAGTTTCTGCATAATCGCAGGAACTGGCTTTTGGTGGCAAGCTAAGCCATGGCTTGTTGTGGCAACTAGACATGTCGATAGCGGTATTAGTACAGACTTTTTTTTAAAAAAAAGTTGTTGTACTAACTTTCCCCTGCTAGCCCTGATCTGGGTGAGCAACATATCCAAAAATCACCCAGATCAGTTCAGGGGTTCAGGAATTTAACGGAAGTCATATAGTTGGAAGTCATATAGTTGATCCCATGCCCAAAACAGTTCCAGAGAATCAGGGCTTGCAGTCAGTCTAGTTTGGTAGTTTGAAAACGAACAAACTACCAAACAGAGTCAATAGTCTTACCCTGGAGCTTGTTCCCTTCATCCAGAGGAATGATCTCGCCAAACAGATTCCTTCTAAGTTGAAAAAAACCGAATGCAGGCAAAGATGGAAGTCCAGCTGTGTTTGGGAGTTTCTTTATCCGATTTTAGTTTCAGGAGAATCATGCCCAAACACTGCTGCCTGCGTTCATGCGAAAAAGATGGCCCCCACTTCGTGGTTATCCATAGGAATTACGTCTGTAACGGCACCCCGGGTATAAAAAGGGGTTAAACGCCGTTTAGAGGATGTCCAGATATACAGGCAGCTACTGTAGACACCAATCCACCGAACCGGAGAAGCATATGAATGCCATAAACAGCAGAACCGGAACCATACGAATGCTGTAAACAGCCAAATAGGAAAAACCATACGAATAGGTTTACACTCCTAGCAGTCAAACTGGAACAGCATACAATAAATCCCCCCAAGAACGAGACAAGGCTCCGTTTTGAGGGTCAAGCAGGAACAGACAGAGCTGTGAGTTTTTTGATCTTATATACACATTCTTACACATTAGTACCACCCACAGGGTTTTGGAAAACAACCAATAAACACGTACAATATACTCAGACACTCCCACACAAAATCCTCCCCTCTGCCTGTGATACAATTACCTTACACAATGGGTAATGTAATTATCACAGGCAGAGAAATACAGTTTTTCCACATTATTCATAACTTTAAAAGTATGCATCACATTCACATAAAACTTACATTTCCAGAATCAGCATACTCCAAATACAAACATATGTCAAAATCATCCAAAATGGTCAATTGGTTCAAAAGATAGATCGAAGTCCTTTGTGACCAAATGAAGCATGGCTTTTCTGCCCAAAACCAGTTCCACAGAGTCTTCTATCCTGGAGATAATTGAGAAGTAATCCAATTATCTCCAAGGACAGAGGCAAAACTCCATTAGCCACATGGTAGCAACATACAGTAAAATACAATAAAATACACAAGGTTACATTTATTACACAAAATACAGACATGCAACATATCCCCAGATAGCTTAGGTCTGAGCGCACATTATTACTGAATGGCGCTCAGACCACACACATACAGTTCAATTGCCATGGAGCCAAAGTCTTTTATTACACGAATAGGCTCCATGGCATAGCTATCTGGGTTAAATGAGTTCATTCAGTAAATCGAACGCCAGGGCAGAAATACATGAATAGACCTTTCTGCATAGGAAAATAAAGTATTTAAATGCCGGTCCATAGTCAAAAGGCAGCAGGCAGGCAACCAGGCTCCTCCAATGCACAGTGGCGAGATTGGTCTCGTCACAACGTCCACCCAAACGAACAATTAGAACACAGCGGTGAGAAATGTTCCAAGTTGTTTGTAGGTGTTAACAAGCTCCAGGGTGGTCTCTGGTTTGTGCGGTTGTTCGGTAATTCGAAGTGCCGATTAGAAACACCCCAGGAATTCAAAGTGCTGCTTCACAAGTCCAAAAAGGCACAAACAGTATTTTCAACTAGGGTTTAACACAGGGGCCATAGTCACAGGGCATGAGGCTGGCAAACAGGCCCCTCCAAAAACCAGTGGCGAAGTTACTTTTGCCACAGACACGTATAACAATAATACATTGAATTACTTTTTCTCCCCTCAGGTGACTTTGCGGCCCTCCTACACTCAGGGCTCCGTGTTCAATGGGCTCTTGCTCTTAATTTTGGCAGTGCTCTCACCTCGTTCATTGGATTGTACATTGCACTTTCTATATCAGCCGATGAAGCTGTCCAGCAATGGATATTCACTGTGGCCACTGGTCTCTTTCTTTATGTTGCTCTGGCAGACATGGTGAGAATCTCTGTTGTAATTACATTTATTTGCCTTTTCTAATCTACCCCCTGTGTGCGGCAATATTTCTCTACGTGTTCAGTTTCTCCTCCTTATTACAGCTGCCATTCTTGGCAGACGTTCATCATCCCATTTTCACACACTCTGTTCATCATCCCATTTTCTCACACTCTCTAATGCATGCCTATTTTAGTCTTTAGCTCCTTGTTCCATTATTCTTGTATTAACTCCTTCTCTTTGTGTCTCACAGCTACCATGTATGATGAATGTGAAAGATCGCCGGCCGTGGCTTCTCTTCTTTCTCCATAATCTGGGGCTTCTTATTGGCTGGGTTATTCTTCTTTTATTGTCACTTTACGAGGAGAATATTGCACTGTGAATTCCACAATCACCAACTTATAACTGGACAGAGATTTCTTCAGCAGAATGTATCTATCTTACTTTACTTAATCAAACACTGAGTTAAAAAAAATAAATTCTAATTTTTAAAACTCCTGTCCCATCCAAACCACGTAAATGCTCTGTCAGCAAACCAGTCTAATACATAGAAAAACAGTTAGACCGATTAATAACCATATCTGTTAGACCAATCCATTCTTTACAAAGACTCAACCCTGTGGACTATGTGCCATTTCTTACCTCATGAGTGTGTGACCTAGGTAATCTGCCTCAAAATATTACCATGTATCTCATTCAACCAGCCTCAAATATATTACCATGTATCTCATTCAACCAACCTCAGATATATTACCATGTATCTCATTCAACCAACCTCAAATATATTACCATGTATCTCATTCAACCAACCTCAGATATATTACCATGTATCTCATTCAACCAACCTCAGATATATTACCATGTATCTCGTTAAACCATCCTCAGATATTGTAACGGATCACCTGGCACCCCGACTGGGTACCTCCATTGAAGGATGCTCCTAGCGCTTCCGGGGGTCCAAGCACTCCAGCAGACACCATAACCACCAGGGACAAGCTCTTACAAGAGCTTAGTAGTGATATAGCAAGAGAGTATGACTAGCATAGCAATCCCTTGTAGCAGATTTCCCCAATAAGAGACGGAACTCCAAATTGAGGGTGAAGTAGAACTGACGTTTTAATGGAACACTCTGCTTTTATGCACATTTTACACACATAGTACCGCCCACAGGGTTTAGAAGAACAACCAATCAAACACGTAATATATAGTAAAACACTCCCATTCATTCCCACAAAATCCTCCCTCTGCCTGTGATATAATTACTGTACACAATGGGTTAATGTAATTATCACAGGCAGGAAAAATATACTTTTACACATGCACTGTAACTTTAACACTATACATCCAATCTTCATAAAATCACATATTCTTACTCAGCATACTTCAAATATGAACACTCTAAAAAATCATACAAATCCTTCTAGTAGATAAAAAGTTAGTTGGAAGTCCTTTGTGACCGACCGCAAGCACATTTTCATGCCCAAAACAGTTCCAGAGATTCAGGCTGTGCGGCCGGTCTGTTTCCCATGTTAAAGTCAGCTCAAACAGACGAATGACAACCATTCGAATTGTCGAATGAACTGTCGAACGGTGTTCGAACTGTCGAACGGCGTTCGAATTGTCAAATGCATTGAAGTCTGGAGAAGGTAAAACTTCAGCTAAATTAAAGATGGTGGCCACCACGTGTTCATCTGTATGAACGGCGGCCACCCAGTGGTCAGCAATTTACCTACAGCAGGCTCCCAGCCTGGGAGGTAAATTGATGGCACACTTCCACTTCTGGGTGGTCCGCCTGTATGCTACTTGGTTAAGTAAGTCCCATTTACTGAACCAAGTGGGAGAAAGCCATGCACAAAGGATTTTAAAGGTTTGGGGACATAGTCTTAAAGGGGCATTGTCACACAACGTCTCAATATGTCCCCAGACGGTTCTTAAAGGGCCAGCACGGTCCAATACAAGTCCATAAGCCCAAATGCAGTTCTTAAAGGGCCATACACAGTCCAATAGAAGTCCATAAGCCCCAAAACTGTTGTTAAAGGGCACAATCTCCCAGGAGCCATAGTCAGAAGGTAGGAGGCGGGCAAACAGGCTTCTCAAACAACCAGTGGCGAGGTCACTTTCGCCACAGATATATTACCACGTATCTCATTCAACCAACCTCAGATATATTACCATGTATCTCATTCAACCATCCTCAAATCTATTACCATCTATCTCATTCAACCAACCACAAATATATTACCATGTATTTAATTAAACCAGCCTCAGAAATATTACCATGTATCTCATTCAACTAACCTCCAGTATATTACCATGTATCTTGTGACAAACCGCCATTTGCCACTGGGCATTGGAGAGGACTTATTGCTAGCCTCCTGCCCTGCGACTATGGCCCTGTAGTTCAAATCTGTTTTTTTCTCTGCTGAAAGGTTTATTTGTGCCTTTCTGCGAACTGTTAAAGCCATGCTACCCCAGATAGCTATGCCATGGAGCCAAGCCGTATACTGAGACTGTATGAAGGACTTTGGCTCTATGGCGATTGAACTGTATGTATGTGATCTGAGCGCCATCCGGTAATAATGTGCGCTCGGATCTAAGCTATCTGGGGATAGGTAGAATGTGTATGTTCTATGTGATCAATGTAACAGTATGTATTTTTATGTATTTTATTGTACTTTGTCTACCATGTGGCTAATGAAGTTTTGCCTCTGTCCTTGGAGATAATTGGATTACTTCTCAATTATCTCCAGGATAGAAGACTCTGAAACTGGTTTGGTCCGGAAAGCCATGCTGGCAGTGGGTTTTTAAAAATACTTTTACTAACTTTTGAACCCCTGGTCTGATTTGTGCCATTTTTTAATCTGTTGTTCCCCTGAATGGATTGATTATGAAAATGTATGTTTTATGTTTGTGACATGTATATTTTAGAAGTTATAGAAATGTATAAAAATGTATACGTTTTAGCTTGGAGATAATTGAGTAGATACAGTAGGAAACTCAATTATCTCCCAAGCAGAGGGGAGGGAATATGTGGGATGTAACCGATATGTGATTGGTTAATGCCTAATTGCCTGTGGGTGCCTCCCTTGCAGGGGAGCACTGCATAAAAGCAGAGTCCCTGTCATTAAACCAGAGTTCTTCTTAACCCTCAATACGTAGCCTTGTCTCGTTATTGGAGGGAACTGCTATATCAAACTGGGGATTGCTATGCTCTGCATACTCCCTTGAGCTTTAATCACTTTGTTCTTGTCCCTGTTACGCTCTTCTTGGAGTGTCTTTCCCACACGGTCCTGAATGCTGGAGGTTCATTCAGGGTGGAAGGAAGACGGCGCGGCTAAAGTTAAGCTACGGCGGTTGTGGAGTCTGCGGTGGTTGTGGTGTCATCTGCAGTGAGTGGAGTCCTCAGGAAGCACTAGGAGCATCCGTCAACGGAAAGTGATCCGTTACATATCTCATTCAACTAGTGATGTCGCGAACACGAAATTTTCGGTTCGTGAACGGTGAACGGGAACTTCCGCAAACGTTCGCGAACCGACGAACCGGGCGAACCGCCATTGACTTCAATGGGCAGGCGAATTTTAAAACCCACAGGGACTCTTTCTGGCCACAAAAGTGATGGAAAAGTTGTTTCAAGGGGACTAACACCTGGACTGTGGCATGCCGGAGGGGGATCCATGGCAAAACTCCCATGGAAAATTACACAGTTGATGCAGAGTCTGGTTTTAATCCATAAAGGGCAGAAATCACCTAACATTCCTAAATCACAATGGATATGGATTGATACCTGACATATGACATATTGACACCTTTACATATGGATTGACACCTGTCCTCAGAGCCCCTGATACACACTGACAGAGCAGAATAGAGACTGTTCCCCCTACATAGGGTCACTTGGTAGATATGGCGTGGTCGTGGGAGGAGGAGGAGGAGAATGACTTTCACCTCTTCTCCTGTTAGATTCCCGTTGTGCTGTGACATCACCCTTATACGCTGTGTAAAGCATACTTTTTAATTTATTTTGCAAATGCTGCATCCTTTCCGACTTGTAATTCGGTAACATTTCCGCCACTGTCTGCTTATACCGGGGGTCTAGTAGCGTGGACACCCAGTACAGGTCGTTCTCATTCAGCCTTTTTATACGAGGGTCCTTCAACAGGCACGACAGCATGAAAGACCCCATTTGCAAAAGGTTGGATGCCGAGCTACTCATTTCCTGTTCCTCCTCCTCACACAGAGCAGAATAGGGACTGTTCCTCCTACATAGGGTCACTTGGCAGATATGGATTGACACCTGTCCTAAGGATCCCTGATACACACTGACACAGAGCAGAATAGAGACTGTTCCCCCTACATAGGGTCACTTGGCAGATATGGATTGACACCTGTCCTAAGGATACCTGATACACACTGACACAGAGCAGAATAGAGACTGTTCCCCCTACATAGGGTCACTTGGCAGATATGGATTGACACCTATCCTAAGGATCCCTGATACACACTGACACAGAGCAGAATAGAGACTGTTCTCCCTACATAGGGTCACATGGCAGATATGGATTGACACCTATCCTAAGTATCTCTGATACACACTGACACAGAGCAGAATAGAGACTGTTCCCCCTACATAGGGTCACTTGGCAGATATGGATTGACACCTGTCCTAAGGATACCTGATACACACTGACACAGAGCAGAATAGAGACTGTTCCCCCTACATAGGGTCACTTGGCAGATATGGATTGACACCTATCCTAAGGATCCCTGATACACACTGACACAGAGCAGAATAGAGACTGTTCCCCCTACATAGGGTCACTTGGCAGATATGGATTGACACCTATCCTAAGGATCTCTGATACACACTGACACAGAGCAGAATAGAGACTGTTCCCCCTACATAGGGTCACTTGGCAGATATGGATTGACACCTGTCCTAAGGATACCTGATACACACTGACACAGAGCAGAATAGAGACTGTTCCCCCTACATAGGGTCACTTGGCAGATATGGATTGACACCTATCCTAAGGATCCCTGATACACACTGACACAGAGCAGAATAGAGACTGTTCCCCCTACATAGGGTCACTTGGCAGATATGGATTGACACCTATCCTAAGGATCCCTGATACACACTGACACAGAGCAGAATAGAGACTGTTCTCCCTACATAGGGTCACATGGCAGATATGGATTGACACCTATCCTAAGGATCTCTGATACACACTGACACAGAGCAGAATAGAGACTGTTCCCCCTACATAGGGTCACTTGGCAGATATGGATTGACACCTGTCCTAAGGATACCTGATACACACTGACACAGAGCAGAATAGAGACTGTTCCCCCTACATAGGGTCACTTGGCAGATATGGATTGACACCTATCCTAAGGATCCCTGATACACACTGACACAGAGCAGAATAGGGACTGTTCCCCCTACATAGGGTCACTTGGCAGATATGGATTGACACCTATCCTAAGGATCTCTGATACACACTGACACAGAGCAGAATAGAGACTGTTCCCCCTACATAGGGTCACTTGGCAGATATGGATTGACACCTATCCTAAGGATCTCTGATACACACTGACACAGAGCAGAATAGGGACTGTTCCCCCTACATAGGGTCACTTGGCAGATATGGATTGACACCTATCCTAATGATCCCTGATACACACTGACACAGAGCAGAATAGAGACTGTTCCCCCTACATAGGGTCACTTGGCAGATATGGATTGACACCTATCCTAAGGATCTCTGATACACACTGACACAGAGCAGAATAGGGACTGTTCCCCCTACATAGGGTCACTTGGCAGATATGGATTGACACCTATCCTAAGGATCCCTGATACACACTGACACAGAGCAGAATAGGGACTGTTCCCCCTACATAGGGTCACTTGGCAGATATGGATTGACACCTATCCTAAGGATCCCTGATACACACTGACACAGAGCAGAATAGAGACTGTTCCCCCTACATAGGGTCACTTGGCAGATATGGATTGACACCTGCCTAAGGATCCCTGATACACACTGACACAGAGCAGAATAGAGACTGTTCCCCCTACATAGGGTCACTTGGCAGATATGGATTGACACCTGCCTAAGGATCCCCGATACACACTGACACAGAGCAGAATAGAGACTGTTCCCCCTACATAGGGTCACTTGGCAGATATGGATTGACACCTATCCTAAGGATCCCTGATACACACTGACACAGAGCAGAATAGAGACTGTTCCCCCTACATAGGGTCACTTGGCAGATATGGATTGACACCTGCCTAAGGATCCCTGATACACACTGACACACAGCAGAATAGAGACTGTTCCCCCTACATAGGGTCACTTGGCAGATATGGATTGACACCTATCCTAAGGATCCCTGATACACACTGACACAGAGCAGAATAGAGACTGTTCCCCGTCCTCAGAGACCATGATACACACTGACACAGAGCAGAATAGAGACTGTTCCCCCTACATAGGGTCACTTGGCAGATATGGATTGACACCTATCATAAGGATCCCTGATACACACTGACACAGAGCAGAATAGAGACTGTCCCCCCTACATAGGGTCACTTGGCAGATATGGATTGACACATATCCTAAGGATCCCTGATACACACTGACACAGAGCAGAATAGAGACTGTTCCCCCTACATAGGGTCACTTGGCAGATATGGATTGACACCTGTCCTAAGGATCCCTGATACACACTGACACAGAGCAGAATAGGGACTGTTCCCCCTACATAGGGTCACTTGGCAGATATGGATTGACACCTATCCTAAGGATCCCTGATACACACTGACACAGAGCAGAATAGGGACTGTTCCCCCTACATAGGGTCACTTGGCAGATATGGATTGACACCTATCCTAAGGATCCCTGATACACACTGACACAGAGCAGAATAGAGACTGTTCCCCCTACATAGGGTCACTTGGCAGATATGGATTGACACCTGCCTAAGGATCCCTGATACACACTGACACAGAGCAGAATAGAGACTGTTCCCCCTACATAGGGTCACTTGGCAGATATGGATTGACACCTGCCTAAGGATCCCCGATACACACTGACACAGAGCAGAATAGAGACTGTTCCCCCTACATAGGGTCACTTGGCAGATATGGATTGACACCTATCCTAAGGATCCCTGATACACACTGACACAGAGCAGAATAGAGACTGTTCCCCCTACATAGGGTCACTTGGCAGATATGGATTGACACCTGCCTAAGGATCCCTGATACACACTGACACACAGCAGAATAGAGACTGTTCCCCCTACATAGGGTCACTTGGCAGATATGGATTGACACCTATCCTAAGGATCCCTGATACACACTGACACAGAGCAGAATAGAGACTGTTCCCCGTCCTCAGAGACCATGATACACACTGACACAGAGCAGAATAGAGACTGTTCACCGTCCACAGAGACCATGATAAACACTGACACAGAGCAGAATAGAGACTGTTCCCTGTCCACAGAGTCCATGATACACACTGACACAGAGCAGAATAGGGACTGTTCCCCCTACATAGGGTCACTTGGCAGATATGGATTGACACCTATCCTAAGGATCCCTGATACACACTGACACAGAGCAGAATAGAGACTGTTCCCCCTACATAGGGTCACTTGGCAGATATGGATTGACACCTATCCTAAGGATCCCTGATACACACTGACACAGAGCAGAATAGAGACTATTCCCCCTACATAGAGTCACTTGGCAGATATGGATTGACACCTATCCTAAGGATCCCTGATACACACTGACACAGAGCAGAATAGAGGCTGTTCCCCCTACATAGGGTCACTTGGCAGATATGGATTGACACCCGTCCTACATAGGGTCACTTGGCAGATATGGATTGACACAGAGGAGAATAGAGACTGTTCCCCCTACATAGGGTCACTTGGCAGATATGGATTGACACCTATCCTAAGGATCCCTGATACACACTGACACAGAGCAGAATAGAGACTGTTCCCCCTACATAGGGTCACTTGGCAGATATGGATTGACACCTATCCTAAGGATCCCTGATACACACTGACACAGAGCAGAATAGGGACTGTTCCCCCTACATAGGGTCACTTGGCAGATATGGATTGACACCTGTCCTAAGGATCCCTGATACACACTGACACAGAGCAGAATAGGGACTGTTCCTCCTACATAGGGTCACTTGGAAGATATGGATTGACACCTGTCCTAAGGATCCCTGATACACACTGACACAGAGCAGAATAGAGACTGTTCCCCCTACATAGGGTCACTTGGCAGATATGGATTGACACCTGTCCTAAGGATCCCTGATACACACTGACACAGAGCAGAATAGAGACTGTTCCCCCACATAGGGTCAATTGGCAGATATGGATTGACACCTATCCTAAGGATCCCTGATACACACTGACACAGAGCAGAATAGGGACTGTTCCCCCTACATAGGGTCACTTGGCAGATATGGATTGACACCTGTCCTCAGAGCCCCTGATACACACTGACACAGAGCAGAATAGGGACTGTTCCCCCTACATAGGGTCACTTGGAAGATATGGATTGACACCTGTCCTAAGGATCCCTGATACACACTGACACAGAGCAGAATAGAGACTGTTCCCCCTACATAGGGTCACTTGGCAGATATGGATTGACACCTGTCCTAAGGATCCCTGATACACACTGACACAGAGCAGAATAGAGACTGTTCCCCCTACATAGGGTCACTTGGCAGATATGGATTGACACCTGTCCTAAGGATCCCTGATACACACTGACACAGAGCAGAATAGAGACTGTTCCCCCACATAGGGTCACTTGGCAGATATGGATTGACACCTATCCTAAGGATCCCTGATACACACTGACACAGAGCAGAATAGGGACTGTTCCCCCTACATAGGGTTACTTGGCAGATATGGATTGACACCTATCCTAAGGATCCCTGATACACACCGACACAGAGCAGAATAGAGACTGTTCCCCCTACATAGGGTCACTTGGCAGATATGGATTGACACCTGCCTAAGGATCCCTGATACACACTGACACAGAGCAGAATAGAGACTGTCCTAATAAAATACAAACCACAGCGCACTCTTTTAATACTCCACAAACCGTTTCAGATAGTGAAATGACTGCAGGTGTTTACTCAAATGACTATGTGAATAAAGTGGAAAATTCACCATCAGGACTGAAGATTTACACTGAAATTGTGCTTCAAGATGTTCCGTGCAAAAATGGAAGTAGATTCTGGGTGCGCATATTCTTTGATTTCAGAAGAGACATTTACATTGTTATGGCCTCATAATTCTCCTTCAATAGTACCTTGTGATATTCATCTCGTGGACTACAACAAACAGGCTGTGGATGTTAAAGGGGTTTGTTTTATACCAGTAAAATATGGTAAATTCAGAGGACATTTACGTTTAATAATTACTAAGGGACAAAGAGCAAGTTTGCTAGGTAGAGAGTGGTTTGAACCCTTAGGAATTTCATTAACTGGAGTTAATAATGTATCCACAGATATTCTACAGAATGTGATTGATAAATTTAGTTTTTGAAGAAGGTCTTGGCATGTTTAAAGGCCCTCCTGTTTATTTTGTATTAGATTCAAAAGTACCCCCAATTCGTATGAAGCCTCGCAAAATTGCATTAGCTCTCAGACCAAAAATAGATGCTGAGATTACACGTCTTGTGGAACAAGGCATACTTGAACCCATAACACACCCAAAGTGGTGTACACCCATAGTTCCGGTCATGAAACCAAATGGGGATGTCAGAATCTGTGCTGACTATCAAATTCCAGCTGTTAATCAAATTCTTACTACTTTGGCAAAAGGAAAAGTATTTGCCAAGTTGGATATGGCTCAAGCCTACCAGCAGTTACCTGTGGATGATGAGGCTGCTGATGCACAAACGATAATAACACACAAAGGAGCTTTCCGAGCAAGACGTTTGCAGTTTGGAGTTTCCATTGCTCCTGGCATATTCCAGAATTTAATGGAGGACCTCTTATCTGAACTTCCAGGTGTAGTGCCTTATTTTGATGACGTTCTTATTGGAGCAGATTCTATACAGTCATTGGCTGCACAGCTAAAACTTGTTTTACAACGTTTTCTTGATGCTGGTCTAAAACTTAAAAAAGAAAAGTGTGTTTTTGGTGTAAGCAGCGTGGATTTCCTTGGTTACCGAGTTGACGCACAGGGCATTCATCCAACTGATTCTAAGGTTGAAGCTATCCATAGAGCTCCGGTTCCAACAAACAAACAAGAACTGCAAGCTTTCCTAGGGTTGCTTAATTTGTACCATTCTTTTCTGCCTGATAAAGCCACTGTTGCTGAACCTCTGCATCGTCTACTAGATAAAGATGCTCCATGGAAGTGGACTGACGTTCATACTACCGCCAATTGCGCTGCTAAAAAACTGTTGTCTTCTGACAGTTTGCTTGTACACTATGATTTGGAGAAGCCGCTCAACCTCACCTGCGATGCTTCTCCGTATGGCATAGGGGCGCTGTATTGAGCCACACTTTGAGAAATGGGGTTGAGGCTCCTATTGCATTTTATTCACGGACTTTATCTACTACAGAGAGGAATTACGCCCAAATTGACAAGGAGGCTTTAGCTATTGTGTCCGGTGTAAAAAAGTTTCATGACTATTTGTATGGGCGGAGGTTTACTATTATAACAGATCATAAACCTTTACTGGGTCTGTTCACCAGCAATACTCCCACTCCTCAAATAATTTCACCACGCATGCTCAGGAGGTCCCTTTTGCTGAATGCCTATGATTGTGAGTTCAAGTATCGTCCTGGCAAGGATATCACACATGCTGATGGATTAAGCCGATTACCTTTGCCTTCTCCTGACTTCCTTGTTCCTCCTATGTCTGAGGTCCTCATGTTGGAATCCATTCCAAACCCTCCGTTACATGCAAGTGACATTGCTTGTATGTCTGCCAAGGATCCTTTGCTGTCCCGTGTGCTCAACTGGGTTTGGAGGGGGTGGCCAAAATCAAAAGTGGAAGACAAGTTCAAACCATTTGTAGTGCGCCAACATGAACTATCTGCCTATAAAGGGTGCCTATTATGGGGAAACAGAGTGGTAATTCCAAATGCAGGACAAGCTCGAGTATTGCATGCTCTTCATGAAGGACATCCTGGAATAGTTCGCATGAAAGCTTTAGCCAGAAGTTATGTTTGGTGGCCTAAAATGGATGAAGTTATTGAAAAGTGGGTGAAGAACTGTGTACCATGCCAATCTACTCGTCATGCTCCACCTAAAGCCTCAGTACATCCTTGGGAAGTGACTAGGTCACCTTGGTCCCGTTTACATATAGATTTTGCTGGCCCTTTTCACGGACAGATGTTTTTTTTTAGTTGTTGACTCCTTTTCAAAATGGTTAGAAGTTGTTCCAGTTACATCTGCTACCTCAGTCACAGTCATAAAGATTCTAAGGAGGGACTGTTCTCCCTACATAGGGTCACTTGGCAGATATGGATTGACACCTATCCTAAGGATCCCTGATACACACTGACACAGAGCAGAATAGAGACTGTTCCCCCTACATAGGGTCACTTGGCAGATATGGATTGACACCTGTCCTCAGGATCCCTGATACACACTGACACAGAGCAGAATAGAGACTGTTCCCCCTACATAGGGTCACTTGGCAGATATGGATTGAAACCTATCCTAAGGATCCCTGATACACACTGACACAGAGCAGAATAGAGACTGTTCCCCCTACATAGGGTCACTTGGCAGATATGGATTGACACCTATCCTAAGGATCCCTGATACACACTGACACAGAGCAGAATAGAGACTGTCCCCCCTACATAGGGTCACTTGGCAGATATGGATTGACACCTGTCCTCAGGATCCCTGATACACACTGACACAGAGCAGAATAGAGACTGTTCCCCCTACATAGGGTCACTTGGCAGATATGGATTGACACCTATCCTAAGGATCCCTGATACACACTGACACAGAGCAGAATAGAGACTGTTCCCCATACATAGGGTCACTTGGCAGATATGAATTGACACCTGTCCTAAGGATCCCTGATACACACTGACACAGAGCAGAATAGAGACTGTTCCCCCTACATAGGGTCACATGGCAGATATGGATTGACACCTATCCTAAGGATCTCTGATACACACTGACACAGAGCAGAATAGGGACTGTTCTCCCTACATATGGTCACTTGGCAGATATGGATTGACACCTATCCTAAGGATCCCTGATACACACTGACACAGAGCAGAATAGAGACTGTTCCCCCTACATAGGGTCACTTGGCAGATATGGATTGACGCCTGCCTAAGGATCCCTGATACACACTGACACAGAGCAGAATAGAGACTGTTCCCCCTACATAGGGTCACTTGGCAGATATGGATTGACACCTATCCTAAGGATCCCTGATACACACGGACACAGAGCAGAATAGAGACTGTTCCCCCTACATAGGGTCACTTGGCAGATATGGATTGACACCTATCCTAAGGATCTCTGATACACACTGACACAGAGCAGAATAGGGACTGTGCTCCCTACATAGGGTCACTTGGCAGATATGGATTGACACCTATCCTAAGGATCCCTGATACACACTGACACAGAGCTGAATAGAGACTGTTCCCCCTACATAGGGTCACTTGGCAGATATGGATTGACACCTATCCTAAGGATCCCTGATACACACTGACACAGAGCAGAATTAGAGACTGTTCCCCCTACATAGGGTCACTTGGCAGATATGCAGGGGCGTATTAGCCGCGAGGCAAACAAGGCATTTGCTTTGGGCGGCATTTTCCAGGGGGCGGCAAAAAAGCCGCCCCCAAACGCCCAGGGCAAATGCCTTGTTAGCCTTGCGGCTAACTGACATGCCGTCTGGGCGGGCGGTCGGTCTGCTGGGCAGTGCTGGCGGGCGGGCGGGCGGCGAGGGAGCTCTTCCTCTGAGCTGTCTGCTCAGCTCCCTCGCGCCGCACAGTGAGGCTGGGAGCCGGAATATGACGTCATATTCCGGCTCCGCCTCCCAGCCTCACTGTGCGGCGCGCGAGGGAGCTGAGCAGACAGCTCAGAGGAAGTGCTCCCTCGCCGCCCGCCCGCCAGCACTGCCCAGCAATCACTGGACCACCAGGGAGAAATAGGACCCCCCCCAGCATTCCCAAAGGTAAGGAGGCTGGGGGGGTAAATTAAAAAATAAAAATAAAAAATGTGTTAAATATGTGAGTGAGTGAGTATGTGTGTATGTCTGTTAGTGTGTGTGTGTGTGTGAGAGAATGTCTGTTAGTGTGTGTGTGTGTGTGAATGTCTCTGTGTGTGTTAGTGTGTGTGTGTGTATGTCTGTTAGTGTGTGTGTGTCTGTCTGTCTGTCTGTTAGTGTGTGTGTGTGTGCGTGTGTGTCTGTCTGTTAGTGCGTGTGTGTCTGTCTGTTAGTGCGTGTGTGTCTGTCTGTTAGTGCGTGTGTGTCTGTCTGTTAGTGTGTGTGTATGTCTGTTAGTGTGTGTTTATGTCTGTTAGTGTGTGTGTATGTCTGTTAGTGTGTGTGTGTGTGAATGTCTGTTAGTGTGTGTGTGTGTGAATGTCTGTTAGTGTGTCTGTGTATGTCTGTTAGTATGTGTGTGTGAATGTCTGTTAGTGTGTCTGTCTGTTAGTGTGTGTGTGTCTGTCTGTTAGTGTGTGTGTATGTCTGTTAGTGTGTGTGTATGTATGTTAGTGTGTGTCTGTTAGTGTGTGTGTGTGTATGTATGTCTGTTAGTGTGTATGTCTGTTAGTGTGTGTGTATGTATGTCTGTTAGTGTGTGTCTGTTAGTGCGTGTGTGTCTGTTAGTGTGAGTGTGTGTGTATCTGCTAGTGAATGTGTGTTTCTGTTAGCTAGTGTATGCGTATCTGTAAGTGAATGTGTGTGTGTGTATTTAGAAGGCGGGGCGGGGGAACGGTGGGGGTGGTGCGGGCGGGGGGAAGGGTTGGATGGGGGTGGCGCGGGCGGGAGGGGGGCGCCTGAGTTTTGTCCTGCCTAGGGCAGCACAAAACCAGGATACACCACTGCAGATATGGCTTGACACCTATCCTAAGGATCCCTGATACACACTGACACAGAGCAGAATAGAGACTGTTCCCCCTACATAGGTTCACTTGGCAGATATGGATTGACACCTGTCCTCAGGATCCCTGATACACACTGACACAGAGCAGAATAGAGACTGTTCCCCCTACATAGGGTCACTTGGCAGATATGGATTGACACCTATCCTAAGGATCCCTGATACACACTGACACAGAGCAGAATAGAGACTGTTCCTCCTACATAGGGTCACTTGGCAGATATGGATTGACACCTATCCTAAGGATCCCTGATACACACTGACACAGAGCAGAATAGAGACTGTTCCCCCTACATAGGGTCACTTGGCAGATATGGATTGACACCTATCCTAAGGATCCCTGATACACACTGACACAGAGCAGAATAGAGACTGTTCCCCATACATAGGGTCACTTGGCAGATATGAATTGACACCTGTCCTAAGGATCCCTGATACACACTGACACAGAGCAGAATAGAGACTGTTCCCCCTACATAGGGTCACATGGCAGATATGGATTGACACCTATCCTAAGGATCTCTGATACACACTGACACAGAGCAGAATAGGGACTGTTCTCCCTACATATGGTCACTTGGCAGATATGGATTGACACCTATCCTAAGGATCCCTGATACACACTGACACAGAGCAGAATAGAGACTGTTCCCCCTACATAGGGTCACTTGGCAGATATGGATTGACGCCTGCCTAAGGATCCCTGATACACACTGACACAGAGCAGAATAGAGACTTTTCCCCCTACATAGGGTCACTTGGCAGATATGGATTGACGCCTGCCTAAGGATCCCTGATACACACTGACACAGAGCAGAATAGAGACTGTTCCCCCTACATAGGGTCACTTGGCAGATATGGATTGACACCTATCCTAAGGATCTCTGATACACACTGACACAGAGCAGAATAGGGACTGTTCTCCCTACATAGGGTCACTTGGCAGATATGGATTGACACCTATCCTAAGGATCCCTGATACACACTGACACAGAGCAGAATAGAGACTGTTCCCCCTACATAGGGTCACTTGGCAGATATGGATTGACACCTATCCTAAGGATCCCTGATACACACTGACACAGAGCAGAATTAGAGACTGTTCCCCCTACATAGGGTCACTTGGCAGATATGCAGGGGCGTATTAGCCGCGAGGCAAACAAGGCATTTGCCTTGGGCGGCATTTTCCAGGGGGCGGCAAAAAAGCCGCCCCCAAACGCCCAGGGCAAATGCCTTGTTAGCCTTGCGGCTAACTGACATGCCGTCTGGGCGGGCGGTCGGTCGGTCTGCTGGGCAGTGCTGGCGGGCGGGCGGCGAGGGAGCTCTTCCTCTGAGCTGTCTGCTCAGCTCCCTCGCGCGCCGCACAGTGAGGCTGGGAGCCGGAATATGACGTCATATTCCGGCTCCGCCTCCCAGCCTCACTGTGCGGCGCGCGAGGGAGCTGAGCAGACAGCTCAGAGGAAGTGCTCCCTCGCCGCCCGCCCGCCAGCACTGCCCAGCAATCACTGGACCACCAGGGAGAAATAGGACCCCCCCCAGCATTCCCAAAGGTAAGGAGGCTGGGGGGGTAAATAAAAAAAAAAAAAAAAAAATGTGTTAAATATGTGAGTGAGTGAGTATGTTTGTATGTGTGTATGTCTGTTAGTGTGTGTGTGAGAGAATGTCTGTTAATGTGTGTGTGTGAGAGAATGTCTGTTAGTGTGTGTGTGTGTGTGAATGTCTCTGTGTGTGTTAGTGTGTGTGTGTGTATGTCTGTTAGTGTGTGTGTGTCTGTCTGTCTGTCTGTTAGTGTGTGTGTGTGTCTGTCTGTTAGTGTGTGTGTGTCTGTCTGTTAGTGTGTGTGTGTGTGTGTCTGTCTGTTAGTGCGTGTGTGTCTGTCTGTTAGTGCGTGTGTGTCTGTCTGTTAGTGTGTGTGTGTCTGTTAGTGTGTGTGTATGTCTGTTAGTGTGTGTGTGTGTGAATGTCTGTTAGTGTGTGTGTGTGAATGTCTGTTAGTGTGTCTGTGTATGTCTGTTAGTGTGTGTGTGTGAATGTCTGTTAGTGTGTCTGTCTGTTAGTGTGTGTGTGTCTGTCTGTTAGTGTGTGTGTATGTCTGTTAGTGTGTGTGTATGTATGTTAGTGTGTGTCTGTTAGTGTGTGTGTGTGTATGTATGTCTGTTAGTGTGTATGTCTGTTAGTGTGTGTGTATGTATGTCTGTTAGTGTGTGTCTGTTAGTGTGAGTGTGTGTGTATCTGCTAGTGAATGTGTGTTTCTGTTAGCTAGTGTATGCGTATCTGTAAGAGAATGTGTGTGTGTGTATTTAGAAGGCGGGGCGGGGGAACGGTGGGGGTGGTGCGGGCGGGGGGAAGGGTTGGATGGGGGTGGCGCGGGCGGGAGGGGGGCGCCTGAGTTTTGTCCTGCCTAGGGCAGCACAAAACCAGGATACACCACTGCAGATATGGCTTGACACCTATCCTAAGGATCCCTGATACACACTGACACAGAGCAGAATAGAGACTGTTCCCCCTACATAGGTTCACTTGGCAGATATGGATTGACACCTGTCCTCAGGATCCCTGATACACACTGACAGAGAGCAGAATAGAGACTGTCCCCCCTACATAGGGTCACTTGGCTGATATGGATTGACACCTATCCTAAGGATCCCTGATACACACTGACACAGAGCAGAATAGGGACTGTTCCCCCTACAAAGGGTCACATGGCAGATATGGATTGACACCTATCCTAACGATCCCTGATACACACTGACACAGAGCAGAATAGAGACTGTTCCTCCTACATAGGGTCACTTGGCAGATATGGATTGACACCTATCCTAAGGATCCCTGATACACACTGACACAGAGCAGAATAGAGACTGTTCCCCCTACATAGGGTCACTTGGCAGATATGGATTGACACCTGTCCTAAGGATCCCTGATACACACTGACACAGAGCAGAATAGAGACTGTTCCCCCTACATAGCGTCACTTGGCAGATATGGATTGACACCTGTCCTAAGGATCCCTGATACACACTGACACAGAGCAGAATAGAGACTGTTCCCCCTACATAGGGTCACTTGGCAGATATGGATTGACACCTGTCCTAAGGATCCCTGATACACACTGACACAGAGCAGAATAGAGACTGTTCCCCCTACATAGGGTGACTTGGCAGATTTGGATTGACACCTGTCCTCAGAGACCCTGATACACACTGACACAGAGCAGAATAGGGAATATTCACTAATATTCTGTATTGTTATACAGAGGAATATTCAGTAAATAAGGATAAGGTGGGGGACCTACTGTCCTCCCCCCCCCCCCCCCGGCCCACACCCCTGCGCGGTGGGTGGGGGGATAAATCACAATGGGGGGACCTACTGTCCTCCCCCCGCCCCCACCCTAGAGCGGTGGGTGGGGGCCATAAAAATAATGAGGGGGGGACCTACTGTATGATGTTGTATCGATCAGGTAGTGTAAGGGTTACGCCCGCTTCACAGTGACAGACCAAACTCCCCGTTTAACGCACCGTAAACAACCGCAAACAGTCCATTTCCACAACCGCAAACTCCCCATTTGCACAAGGTTGGATACCAAGCTAGCCATGTCCCGTTCCTTGTCCTCACTGATGTCATTGAAGGTCTCTTCCTCCACCCAGCCTTATACAACACCAAGGGTCCCCGAAAGATGACAACAAGCCCCCTGGGACGCCTGCTGTGTTTGGTCTTCCACCTCCTCAAAGCCACCTTCCTCCTCTGACTCCTCTTCTTCAGACTCCTAACTCTGCGTTGCCTCTCTCTGTGTTATTATAAGGTGTGTTAAGTAGTACTATTCTTATCCGTTTAATCCCTGTTGCGTCCCCTATCAGTGGACGTGTATATGGCCGCGATTTTAGGAACCGTGAGATAGAAAAAGATGCTTGGTCGGTCCTCCTAACTGGAGACTGTGTTGCTGTACAGGTGGCAGGTGGAGCCATTTATAAAGTACCCACTGCCAAGTTACATTTGAATTGTGGAGCGGGGCACGGAAACGTGGAGGTGGGGCAGGCAGGACCTACCCGCTGACGTTATTTTGGGCAACGACCTGGGGGAGCTGACTTCAGCTTTTGTTCCTCAAACCGCAGTACAAGAGGCGTATCCGGTTGTGACCTGGCAGCAGGCCCGCACCACAGCTCCGCCTAACCACTCTGAGGCTCAGGTAAGCAATGTACCCCCCATGCCCAATGTCATGCCCTGGACATCCCCCCTAGAATTCGGTTCTGAAGTGGCCCTAGATCCCTCCCTGCAGACCTACAAAGATCGTATAAATAAAGACCAGGCAGGATTAGAAGGGGAAAGGTACACCTGGGACAAGGGGCTGCTGTAGAAAAAATAGTGTCCGGATCTATTCCCTTACCCAAAAAGCAATTGATAGTGCCGAGAAAATATAGACTGGAGTTATTACGCATCGCCCACGACATTCCCCTGTCTGGGCACTTACGGATCAGCAGTACTAAGCACAGGCTGACCCAGCGATACTGCCAGACCTGTGATACCTGCCAGAGGGTAGGGAAAGGGGAGACTGATACAAAGCCCGACTCCGTTCTCTTCCCATAATTGAGGAACCGTTCAGTAGGGTAGCGGTAGATATTATAGGACCCCTATCCAAGCCCAGCCCCTCCGGCAAGAAATATGTACTGACCATGGTGGACTATGCCACCAGGTACCCAGAAGCAATAGCTTTGACTAATGTGCACGCAGAGACGGTAGCAGGTGCCCTGATGCGAATATTTCCCGGGTGTGATTTTCCAAGGAAATTATTTTGGATAGAGGCACCCAGTTTACCGCCGAAGTCACACAACAACTCTGGAAGATATGTGGGGTTCAGCAAATACTGAACTCCGCTTATCACCCCCAGTCCAATGGGCTCTGTGAACGGTTTAATGGAACACTTAAACAGATGATCCGTACGTTCATATACACTCAGACTTGGAAAGGTTCCTACCCCACTTGATGTTTGCCTATAGGGAATTACCTCAGGAATACACCTGGTCCTCTCCTTTCGAACTATTATTTGGGAGGAGAGTGAGGGGCCCCCTAGATTAATTTAGGAAACACTGGGAGGGAGACGAGACTGTTAGCGGCACCCCCATCGTACCCTATGTGCTAGAGTTTAGGGACCGTCTGGAGATGCTGACCCAGAACGTACGCGACAACCTCCAGGCGGCCCAACACAGGAAGCGCAGATGGTACGATAAGGGAGCCAGGGACCGCAGCTTTAAGGTGGGGCAAAAGGTGCTAATTTGGCGACCTGTCCACAAGGACAAGCTGCAGGCTTCCTGGCAGGGCCCATACAAGGTTTGTGATACCACCTTTGTGAGCGGTCCGGTCACAGGCACGGGAGGCAAGCGCATGCTCCATGTGAACATGCTCAAGCCATACCACGAGTGCACAGAAGAGGTAACTGCGATCTGTGCACCTGCCACTGAAGATTATGATAATTTGCCACTCCCAGATCTCCTAGACCAAGAGGGCCAGAGTGGAGACCTGGGAGAAGTACAGTTAGGAGAACGGTTAGACCCCCAGGAGCGAACCCAGGTCCAAAGACTAAACCAGGACAAGGCGGCCACGTTTCCCAACCTACCTGGGTACACTCCGAAACCACTCACAAAGTTGAAACCCTAGACCAGACCCCCCTTCGCCAAACCGCCTATCGCATACCCGAAGCAGTTAAAGAAAATATGCAGAAAGAAATTGAGGAAATGCTGCAGTTGGGGGTGATAGAACACTCTGATAGCCCCTGGGCCTTCCCGGTAATACTAGTACCGAAACGGGATGGCACAACCCGTTTCTGTGTGGACTACCGGAGGCTAAACGATAAAACAACCCTATGCCCCGGATAGACGAGATCCTAGACAAAATGGCCAGAGGCCAGTACCTCACCACAATAGATCTGTGCAAGGGGTACTGGCAAATTCCATTAGCCGAGGACGCCATCCCCAAGTCGGCATTTGTCACCCCGTTTGGCCTGTATCAGTTTAAGGTAATGCCATTCGGGATGAAGAATGCCCCGGCTAACTTTCAGAGGATGGTAGATCGGCTACTGGATGGGTTTCAGGAGTATGCCTGCGCCTACTTGGATGATATACCCATTTTTAGCTGCTGCTGGACCGAATGTCCACATAGGAGCCGGACTAGACCGGATGTCCACATAGGAGCCGGACTAGACCGGATTAGGGAGGCCGGACTGACCCTAATGCCCAGTAAGTGCCATATAGGAATGGCAGAAGTTCAATACTTAGGGCACAGAGTCGGGAGCCTGCTACAGAAACACGAACCCGCTAAAATAGAGGCAGTTGCCAAGTGGCCAACCCCCCGCACTAAAACCCCAGAGTTTGAACTGACCTTCCAACAGCTCAAGACGGCGCTCATTAAATCACCTGTACTTTCTGCTCCTGATCCAACTAAACGCTTTCTCGTCCATACAGAAGGTTCTATGTTTGGATTGGGAGCAGTACTGAGCCAAGTCGGAGCAGATGGCGGCGAGCAACCCGGGGCTTATCTAAGCCGGAAACTTTTACCCAGGGAAGTAGATACACTGCCATTGAAAAGGAGTGCCTGGCGGTGGTGTGTGCCCTCAAAAAGCTGCAACCTTACTTGTATGGACAACCGTTTACCTTACAGATCACAACCCGTTGGTGTGGCTGAACAGGGTTTAAGGAGACAATGCTAGGCTGTTGCACTGGAGTTTGGCGCTACAGCCTTTTGACTTTACAATTCACTATTGCCCTGGGAAGCTAAATGGCAAAGCTGGCGGGTTATCCAGACAAACAGACCTTGAACAGTGATCTGTGAGTACTCCTACGGACATCCCCAAGCCGATCCTGGCCTGCTTCAGGACGTCCTGTAAGCCTGGGTACTTATGCACAAAGCGTTGTACGATCAGATTACACACATGTGCCATGCACGGCACATGTGGCAACTTGCCCAAATTCAATAAATTTATTCTGTTGTCACAAACCACTTTGCCGATTTCCAGTTGGTGCGGAGTCAGCCACTTTTCAACCTGTGCGTTCAGGGCGGACAGGAGTGCTGGTCCGGTGTGACTCTCTGCTTTCAGGCAAGTCAACTCCAAGACAGCGTGACACTGCCGTATCCGGGATGTGGAATAGTACCTGGGGAGCTGGGGGGGTGCCGTTGATGTGGAGCAAGAAGCAGCGGCACAAGAGGACTCAGCCGAGGAGGTTATGGAAGAGGGTGGAGTAGGAGGAGTAGAGGAGGTGGCAGCAGGACTGCCTGCAATTCGTGGCGGTGTCACCAACTCCTCTGCAATGCCACGCATTCCTTGCTTGTCAGCCGTCAGCAGGTTTACCCAATGTGCAGTGTAGGTGATATACCTGCCCTGACCATGCTTTGCAGACCAGGTATCAGTGGTCAGATGGACCCTTGCCCCAACACTGTGTGCCAGACATGCCATGACTTCCTTTTGCACAATCGAGTACAAGTTGGGGATTGCCTTTTGTGAAAAGAAATTCCGGCCGGGTACCTTCCACTGCGGTGTCCCAATAGCTACAAATTTTTTGAACGCCTCAGACTCAACCAGATTGTATGGTAAAAGCTGGCGGGCTAATAGTTCGGATTTTTGTTTTTAAATGCACGCTATTGTGACACCAGATATGAGTGGCAAAGTGGACTGGCAGAGGTTGGCAGAGTACACGCTGAAGGCCTGACACACCCGCTTTAAGGATACTGACTGCTATTAGCTTACAGTGAAAAACTATTTTTTTCTTTTTAAAGGCACGCTATTGTCACACCAGATATGAGTGGCAAAAAGCACTTGCAGAGGTTGGCAGAGTACACGCTGAAGGCCTGACACCCAGACGCTTGCAGACAACTAACTGCTATTCAATCTATTACAGTGAAAAAAAATTTTTGTTTTTAAATGCAAGCTTAAGCTATTGTGACACCAGATATGAGTGGTGGCACTGGGCAAGTGGGCACAGTATCAACTGTGAGCCTGACACAGAAGCTGGCAGACAACTAACTGCTATTCAATCTATTACAGTGAAAAAAATGTTTTTCTTTTTAAATGTCAAGCTTAAGCTATTGTGACACCAGATATGAGTGGTGGCACTGGGCAAGTGGGCACAGTATCCACTGTGAGCCTGACACAGAAGCTGGCAGACAACTAACTGCTATTCAATCTATTACAGTGAAAAACATTTTTTTGTTTTTAAATGTCAAGCTTAAGCTATTGTGACACCAGAGATGAGTGGTGGCACTGGGCAAGTGGGTACAGTATCCACTGTGAGCCTGACACAGAAGCTGGCAGGCAGGCAACTGCAATTAGATTACACAGGAAAAAAAAGCAGCAGCAGAAGAGGACACAGCCGAGGAGGTTATGGAAGAGGATGGAGTAGGAGGAGTAGAGGAGGTGGCAGCAGGCCTGCCTGCAAGTCGTGGCGGTGTCACCAACTCCTCTGCAATGCCACGCATTCCATGCGTGGCAGCCGTCAGCAGGTTTACCCAATGCGCAGTGTAGGTGATATACCTGCCCTGACCATGCTTTGCAGACCAGGTATCAGTGGTCAGATGGACCCTTGCCCCAACAATGTGTGCCGGACATGCCATTACTTCCTTTTGCACAGTCGAGTACAGATTGGGGATTGCCTTTTGTGCAAATAAATTTTGGCCGGGTACCTTCCACTACGGTGTCCCAATAGCTACAAATTTTTTGAACGCCTTGTACTCCACCAGCTTGTATGGTAAAAGCTGGCCGGCTAATAGTTCAGACAAGCCAGGTGTCAGACGCCAGGCAAGGGGGTGACTTTCTGAAGCTTGCAGACAACTAACTGCTTTTCAATGTATAACAGTGAAAAAAGTTTTTGGTTTTAAATGCACGCTATTGTGACACCAGATATGAGTGGCAATGTGCACTGGCAGAGGTTGGCAGAGTACACGCTGTAGGCCTGACACCCGCTTGAAGACAACTAACTGCTATTCAATCTATAACAGTGAAAAAAGTTTTTTGGTTTTAAATGCACGCTATTGTGACACCAGATATGAGTGGCAATGTGCACTGGCAGAGGTTGGCACAGTACACGCTGTAGGCCTGACACACCCGATTCAAGACAACTAACTGCTATTCAATCTATAACAGTGCAAAAAGTTTTTTGGTTTTTAAAAGCACGCTATAGAGACACCAGATATGAGTGGCAATGTGCACTGGCAGAGGTTGGCAGAGTACACGCTGTAGGCCTGACACCCGCTTGAAGACAACTAACTGCTATTCAATCTATAACAGTGAAAAAGGTTTTTGGGTTTTAAATGCACGCTATTGTGACACCAGATTTGAGTGGCAATATGCACTGGCAGAGGTCTGCAGAGTACACGCTGTAGGCCTGACACCCGCTTTAAGGACACTGACTGCTATTAGCTTACACTGAAAAACTTTTTTTCTTTGTAAAAGCACGCTATAGAGACACCAGATATGAGTGGCAAAGTACACTTGCTGAGGTTGGCAGAGCACACGCTGAAGGCCTGACACCCGCTTTAAGGACACTGACTGCTATTAGCTTACACTGAAAAACTTTTTTTCTTTGTAAAGGCACGCTATAGAGACACCAGATATGAGTGGTAAAGTACACTTGCTGAGGCTGGCAGAGTACACGCAGTAGGCCTGACACCCGCTTTAAGGACACTGACTGCTATTAGCTTACACTGAAAAACTTTTTTTCTTTGTAAAAGCACGCTATAGAGACACCAGATATGAGTGGCAAAGTACACTTGCTGAGGTTTGCAGAGCACACGCTGAAGGCCTGACACCCGCTTTAAGGACACTGACTGCTATTAGCTTACAGTGAAAAACTTTTTTCTTTGTAAAGGCACGCTATAGAGACACCAGATATGAGTGGCAAAGTACACTTGCTGAGGTTGGCAGAGCACACGCTGAAGGCCTGAGACCCGCTTTAATGACACTGACTGCTATTAGCTTACACTGAAAAACTTTTTTTCTTTGTAAAAGCACGCTATAGAGACACCAGATATGAGTGGCAAAGTACACTTGCTGAGGTTGGCAGAGCACACGCTGAAGGCCTGACACCCGCTTTAAGGACAGTGACTGCTATTAGCTTACACTGAAAAACTTTTTTTCTTTGTAAAAGCACGCTATAGAGACACCAGATATGAGTGGCAAAGTACACTTGCTGAGGTTGGCAGAGCACACGCTGAAGGCCTGACACCCGCTTTAATGACACTGACTGCTATTAGCTTACACTGAAAAACTTTTTTTCTTTGTAAAAGCACGCTATAGAGACACCAGATATGAGTGGCAAAGTACACTTGCTGAGGTTGGCAGAGCACACGCTGAAGGCCTGACACCCGCTTTAATGACACTGACTGCTATTAGCTTACACTGAAAAACTTTTTTCTTTGTAAAAGCATGCTATAGAGACACCAGATATGAGTGGCAAAGTACACTTGCTGAGGTTGGCAGAGCACACGCTGAAGGCCTGACACCCGCTTTAAGGACACTGACTGCTATTAGCTTACACTGAAAAACTTTTTTTATTTGTAAAAGCACGCTATAGAGACACCAGATATGAGTGGCAAAGTACACTTGCTGAGGTTGGCAGAGCACACACTGAAGGCCTGAGACCCGCTTTAATGACACTGACTGCTATTAGCTTACACTGAAAAACTTTTTTTCTTTGTAAAAGCACGCTATAGAGACACCAGATATGAGTGGCAAAGTACACTTGCTGAGGTTGGCAGAGCACACGCTGAAGGCCTGAGACCCGCTTTAATGACACTGACTGCTATTAGCTTACACTGAAAAACTTTTTTTCTTTGTAAAAGCACGCTATAGAGACACCAGATATGAGTGGCAAAGTACACTTGCTGAGGTTGGCAGAGCACACGCTGAAGGCCTGACACCCGCTTTAAGGACAGTGACTGCTATTAGCTTACACTGAAAAACTTTTTTTCTTTGTAAAAGCACGCTATAGAGACACCAGATATGAGTGGCAAAGTACACTTGCTGAGGTTGGCAGAGCACACGCTGAAGGCCTGACACCCGCTTTAAGGACACTGACTGCTATTAGCTTACAGTGAAAAACTTTTTTCTTTGTAAAGGCACGCTATAGAGACACCAGATATGAGTGGCAAAGTACACTTGCTGAGGTTGGCAGAGCACACGCTGAAGGCCTGAGACCCGCTTTAATGACACTGACTGCTATTAGCTTACACTGAAAAACTTTTTTTCTTTGTAAAAGCACGCTATAGAGACACCAGATATGAGTGGCAAAGTACACTTGCTGAGGTTGGCAGAGCACACGCTGAAGGCCTGACACCCGCTTTAAGGACAGTGACTGCTATTAGCTTACACTGAAAAACTTTTTTTCTTTGTAAAAGCACGCTATAGAGACACCAGATATGAGTGGCAAAGTACACTTGCTGAGGTTGGCAGAGCACACGCTGAAGGCCTGACACCCGCTTTAATGACACTGACTGCTATTAGCTTACACTGAAAAACTTTTTTTCTTTGTAAAAGCACGCTATAGAGACACCAGATATGAGTGGCAAAGTACACTTGCTGAGGTTGGCAGAGCACACGCTGAAGGCCTGACACCCGCTTTAATGACACTGACTGCTATTAGCTTACACTGAAAAACTTTTTTCTTTGTAAAAGCATGCTATAGAGACACCAGATATGAGTGGCAAAGTACACTTGCTGAGGTTGGCAGAGCACACGCTGAAGGCCTGACACCCGCTTTAAGGACAGTGACTGCTATTAGCTTACACTGAAAAACTTTTTTTCTTTGTAAAAGCACGCTATAGAGACACCAGATATGAGTGGCAAAGTACACTTGCTGAGGTTGGCAGAGCACACGCTGAAGGCCTGACACCCGCTTTAAGGACACTGACTGCTATTAGCTTACAGTGAAAAACTTTTTTCTTTGTAAAGGCACGCTATAGAGACACCAGATATGAGTGGCAAAGTACACTTGCTGAGGTTGGCAGAGCACACGCTGAAGGCCTGAGACCCGCTTTAATGACACTGACTGCTATTAGCTTACACTGAAAAACTTTTTTTCTTTGTAAAAGCACGCTATAGAGACACCAGATATGAGTGGCAAAGTACACTTGCTGAGGTTGGCAGAGCACACGCTGAAGGCCTGACACCCGCTTTAAGGACAGTGACTGCTATTAGCTTACACTGAAAAACTTTTTTTCTTTGTAAAAGCACGCTATAGAGACACCAGATATGAGTGGCAAAGTACACTTGCTGAGGTTGGCAGAGCACACGCTGAAGGCCTGACACCCGCTTTAATGACACTGACTGCTATTAGCTTACACTGAAAAACTTTTTTTCTTTGTAAAAGCACGCTATAGAGACACCAGATATGAGTGGCAAAGTACACTTGCTGAGGTTGGCAGAGCACACGCTGAAGGCCTGACACCCGCTTTAATGACACTGACTGCTATTAGCTTACACTGAAAAACTTTTTTCTTTGTAAAAGCATGCTATAGAGACACCAGATATGAGTGGCAAAGTACACTTGCTGAGGTTGGCAGAGCACACGCTGAAGGCCTGACACCCGCTTTAAGGACACTGACTGCTATTAGCTTACACTGAAAAACTTTTTTTATTTGTAAAAGCACGCTATAGAGACACCAGATATGAGTGGCAAAGTACACTTGCTGAGGTTGGCAGAGCACACACTGAAGGCCTGACACCCGCTTTAAGGACACTGACTGCTATTAGCTTACACTGAAAAACTTTTTTCTTTGTAAAAGCACGCTATAGAGACACCAGATATGAGTGGCAAAGTACACTTGCTGAGGTTGGCAGAGCACACGCTGAAGGCCTGACACCCGCTTTAAGGACACTGACTGCTATTAGCTTACAGTGAAAAACTTTTTTTCTCTGTAAAAGCACGCCATAGAGACACCAGATATGAGTGGCAAAGTACACTTGCTGAGGTTGGCAGAGCACACGCTGAAGGCCTGACACCCGCTTTAAGGACACTGACTGCTATTAGCTTACACTGAAAAACTTTTTTCTTTGTAAAAGCACGCTATAGAGACACCAGATATGAGTGGCAAAGTACACTTGCTGAGGTTGGCAGAGCACACGCTGAAGGCCTGACACCCGCTTTAAGGACACTGACTGCTATTAGCTTACACTGAAAAACGTTTTTTTGTTTGTAAAAGCATGCTATAGAGACACCAGATATGAGTGGCAAAGTACACTTGCTGAGGTTGGCAGAGCACACGCTGAAGGCCTGACACCCGCTTTAAGGACACTGACTGCTATTAGCTTACAGTGAAAAACTTTTTTCTTTGTAAAGGCACGCTATAGAGACACCAGATATGAGTGGCAAAGTACACTTGCTGAGGTTGGCAGAGCACACGCTGAAGGCCTGACACCCGCTTTAAGGACACTGACTGCTATTAGCTTACAGTGAAAAACTTTTTTTCTCTGTAAAAGCACGCCATAGAGACACCAGATATGAGTGGCAAAGTACACTTGCTGAGGTTGGCAGAGCACACGCTGAAGGCCTGACACCCGCTTTAAGGACACTGACTGCTATTAGCTTACACTGAAAAACTTTTTTCTTTGTAAAAGCACGCTATAGAGACACCAGATATGAGTGGCAAAGTACACTTGCTGAGGTTGGCAGAGCACACGCTGAAGGCCTGACACCCGCTTTAAGGACACTGACTGCTATTAGCTTACACTGAAAAACGTTTTTTTGTTTGTAAAAGCATGCTATAGAGACACCAGATATGAGTGGCAAAGTACACTTGCTGAGGTTGGCAGAGCACACGCTGAAGGCCTGACACCCGCTTTAAGGACACTGACTGCTATTAGCTTACAGTGAAAAACTTTTTTCTTTGTAAAGGCACGCTATAGAGACACCAGATATGAGTGGCAAAGTACACTTGCTGAGGTTGGCAGAGCACACGCTGAAGGCCTGACACCCGCTTTAATGACACTGACTGCTCTTAGCTTACACTGAAAAACTATTTTTCTTTGTAAAAGCACGCTATAGAGACACCAGATATGAGTGGCAAAGTACACTTGCTAAGTTTGGCAGAGCACACGCTGAAGGCCTGACACCCGCTTTAAGGACACTGACTGCTATTAGCTTACAGTGAAAAACTTTTTTCTTTGTAAAGGCACGCTATAGAGACACCAGATATGAGTGGCAAAGTACACTTGCTGAGGTTGGCAGAGCACACGCTGAAGGCCTGACACCCGCTTTAATGACACTGACTGCTATTAGCTTACACTGAAAAACTTTTTTTCTTTGTAAAAGCACGCTATAGAGACACCAGATATGAGTGGCAAAGTACACTTGCTGAGGTTGGCAGAGCACACGCTGAAGGCCTGACACCCGCTTTAAGGACACTGACTGCTATTAGCTTACAGTGAAAAACATTTTTTCTCTGTAAAAGCACGCCATAGAGACACCAGATATGAGTGGCAAAGTACACTTGCTGAGGTTGGCAGAGCACACGCTGAAGGCCTGACACCCGCTTTAAGGACAGTGACTGCTATTAGCTTACAGTGAAAAACTTTTTTTATTTGTAAAAGCACGCTATAGAGACACCAGATATGAGTGGCAAAGTACACTTGCTGAGGTTGGCAGAGCACACGCTGAAGGCCTGACACCCGCTTTAATGACACTGACTGCTATTAGCTTACACTGAAAAACTTTTTTTATTTGTAAAAGCACGCTATAGAGACACCAGATATGAGTGGCAAAGTACACTTGCTGAGGTTGGCAGAGCACACACTGAAGGCCTGACACCCGCTTTAAGGACACTGACTGCTATTAGCTTACAGTGAAAAACTTTTTTTCTCTGTAAAAGCACGCCATAGAGACACCAGATATGAGTGGCAAAGTACACTTGCTGAGGTTGGCAGAGCACACGCTGAAGGCCTGACACCCGCTTTAAGGACACTGACTGCTATTAGCTTACACTGAAAAACTTTTTTCTTTGTAAAAGCACGCTATAGAGACACCAGATATGAGTGGCAAAGTACACTTGCTGAGGTTGGCAGAGCACACACTGAAGGCCTGACACCCGCTTTAAGGACACTGACTGCTATTAGCTTACACTGAAAAACGTTTTTTTGTTTGTAAAAGCATGCTATAGAGACACCAGATATGAGTGGCAAAGTACACTTGCTGAGGTTGGCAGAGCACACGCTGAAGGCCTGACACCCGCTTTAAGGACACTGACTGCTATTAGCTTACAGTGAAAAACTTTTTTCTTTGTAAAGGCACGCTATAGAGACACCAGATATGAGTGGCAAAGTACACTTGCTGAGGTTGGCAGAGCACACGCTGAAGGCCTGACACCCGCTTTAATGACACTGACTGCTATTAGCTTACACTGAAAAACTATTTTTCTTTGTAAAAGCACGCTATAGAGACACCAGATATGAGTGGCAAAGTACACTTGCTGAGGTTGGCAGAGCACACGCTGAAGGCCTGACACCCGCTTTAAGGACACTGACTGCTATTAGCTTACAGTGAAAAACTTTTTTCTTTGTAAAGGCACGCTATAGAGACACCAGATATGAGTGGCAAAGTACACTTGCTGAGGTTGGCAGAGCACACGCTGAAGGCCTGACACCCGCTTTAATGACACTGACTGCTATTAGCTTACACTGAAAAACTTTTTTTCTTTGTAAAAGCACGCTATAGAGACACCAGATATGAGTGGCAAAGTACACTTGCTGAGGTTGGCAGAGCACACGCTGAAGGCCTGACACCCGCTTTAAGGACACTGACTGCTATTAGCTTACAGTGAAAAACTTTTTTTCTCTGTAAAAGCACGCCATAGAGACACCAGATATGAGTGGCAAAGTACACTTGCTGAGGTTGGCAGAGCACACGCTGAAGGCCTGACACCCGCTTTAAGGACACTGACTGCTATTAGCTTACAGTGAAAAACTTTTTTTATTTGTAAAAGCACGCTATAGAGACACCAGATATGAGTGGCAAAGTACACTTGCTGAGGTTGGCAGAGCACACGCTGAAGGCCTGACACCCGCTTTAAGGACACTGACTGCTATTAGCTTACAGTGAAAAACTTTTTTTATTTGTAAAAGCACGCTATAGAGACACCAGATATGAGTGGCAAAGTACACTTGCTGAGGTTGGCAGAGCACACGCTGAAGGCCTGACACCCGCTTTAAGGACACTGACTGCTATTAGCTTACAGTGAAAAACTTTTTTTATTTGTAAAAGCACGCTATAGAGACACCAGATATGAGTGGCAAAGTACACTTGCTGAGGTTGGCAGAGCACACGCTGAAGGCCTGACACCCGCTTTAATGACACTGACTGCTATTAGCTTACACTGAAAAACTTTTTTTCTTTGTAAAAGCACGCTATAGAGACACCAGATATGAGTGGCAAAGTACACTTGCTGAGGTTGGCAGAGCACACGCTGAAGGCCTGACACCCGCTTTAAGGACACTGACTGCTATTAGCTTACAGTGAAAAACTTTTTTTCTCTATAAAAGCACGCCATAGAGACACCAGATATGAGTGGCAAAGTACACTTGCTGAGGTTGGCAGAGCACACGCTGAAGGCCTGACACCCGCTTTAAGGACACTGACTGCTATTAGCTTACAGTGAAAAACTTTTTTTTTCTTTGTAAAAGCACGCTATAGAGACACCAGATATGAGTGGCAAAGTACACTTGCTGAGGTTGGCAGAGCACACGCTGAAGGCCTGACACCCGCTTTAAGGACACTGACTGCTATTAGCTTACAGTGAAAAACTTTTTTTCTCTGTAAAAGCACGCCATAGAGACACCAGATATGAGTGGCAAAGTACACTTGCTGAGGTTGGCAGAGCACACGCTGAAGGCCTGACACCCGCTTTAAGGACACTGACTGCTATTAGCTTACAGTGAAAAACTTTTTTTATTTGTAAAAGCACGCTATAGAGACACCAGATATGAGTGGCAAAGTACACTTGCTGAGGTTGGCAGAGCACACGCTGAAGGCCTGACTGTAACGGAATGCAGTATAATAATGCACGATATCCGTTGGTATCCTCAGGAAATCCACAGTCAGAGTAGAAAGCAAGGCAATATCCCCAATCCTCCCAATAACCGGACGAAACACAGTTTGGGAGTCAACTAACTCGGTTTATTCACAAGCAGCATATTTAAGCAGTTCCCCATGCAAGGGGTTTCCACACAGATAATCCAGGGGATTTCTCCCAACATGCCTTGTGACTTTCCCAACAGGCATTGCTGCACGAGAAGGATACTCCCACTAAAATGGACGATTAAGTGGATTATCCCCTCGTGCAGCAAAACCGACAATTGACTTTAAAATACATAATTCACACAATATTCGGCACTTTGGAACAACCGAACGTTCGGTAGATAGCTGGGTCGGAGCGCACACTTTGTGAGAATACCGCTCTGATCCCAGCTGAATTGACCGAACGCCGCACAGAATACATTTAAACATTGAAGTTGGTCTAAAAGTACCGAATAAGTACGGGACACATAATGTACCGAACGTGGAACTCCCGAACGCTCTGGAAGTCCAGCGGTGTTTGGATCATTGAGTAGCCGTTTTCAGTTCAAGGCTCTCGACGACCAAACACCGCTGCAGAGACAAAGGATCCAAGATGGCCGACCGCCGCATGGTCGGTAGTCGAACGACGGCCACCTAGGAGAGCCCTTAATTACCGATTGCAACAATGTTGCAATCGGTTAATTGGTGCCACACGACTTGTGAATGTGTGGTCGACCTGGGGAGCCCGTATTCGCATGGCGAACGGCCAGGATAGCCGTGTTTCGTCGTATGAATGTTTGTATGCTGGCAGCGTACGGCTGTCAGCATGCGAACGGCCATAGTACAACACATATACATTTAACGGAACACATTATACATTCAGCCTACGGACAACCTATACTGCAAATAGCTCAGAAGTGGCTAGGTTTGCCACAATGCTCCCCCAGAACCAAGCCGGCATACACAGTCTGATCCCAACGGATCGGCTTGGGGATGTCCGGGAGAGTACTCACAGATCACTTCTCGAGTTCAGTCTGTCTGGATAACCCGCCAGCGTTACCGTTTTGTTTTCCGGGCCGATAATGAATGGTAAAGTCAAAGGGCTGCAGCGCCAAACTCCAGCGCAGCAGCCGGGCATTGTCTCCAGATACACGGTTTAGCCACACTAACGGGTTGTGATCTGTGAGTAAAGAAAAAGGTTGTCCGTACAAATATGGCTGTAACTTTTTGAGGGCCCACACCACGGCCAGGCATTCTTTCTCAATGGCAGCGTAGCTCACTTCACGCGGCAGCAACTTGCGGCTTAAGTAGGCTACGGGGTGTTCTCCGCCATCGGCTCCCACTTGGCTCAGTACTGCCCCCAATCCAAACATTGAAGCGTCTGTGTGAACAAGAAATCTTTTAGTTGGATCAGGAGCAGTTAACACAGGAGCATTAGTTAGAGCCATTTTGAGTTGCTGGAATGCCTGCTCACACTCTGGGGCCCAGACAACCAGTCGGGGTAGGTTCTTTTTAGTCAAGTCCGTTAGGGGTTTGGCCAGGGTGCTATAGTCTGGAACAAACTTCCGGTAGTAGCCGGCCGTCCCTAAAAACGCCAGCACCTGAGTCTTAGTCCTGGGGGTAGGCCACTTTGCTACGGCCTCAATCTTGGCTGGCTCGGGTCTCTGCTGCCCACACCCTACTCGGTGTCCCAGATACTGCACCTCAGCCATACCTATGTGGCATTTGCTAGGTTTTAACGTTAACCCAGCCTCCCCAATACGATCTAGGATCGCCCCTATATGGTGTAGGTGGTCTTCCCAGGTCTGGCTAAAGATGGCTATGTCATCTAGATAGGCACAGGCATACTCCTGGAAACCGTCCAGTAGCCGATCTACCATCCGCTGAAAGGTAGCCGGAGCGTTTTTCATTCCGAAAGGCATGACCTTGAACTGGTACAGGCCAAACGGAGTGACAAACGCCGACTTGGGGATGGCGTCATCGGCTAGCGGAATTTGCCAGTACCCCTTACACAAGTCAATGGTAGTGAGATACTGGCCCCGTGCCATCTTATCTAACAGCTCGTCTATCCGGGGCATCGGGTAGGCATCAGACACCGTTTTGTCATTTAGCCTCCGGTAGTCGACACAGAACCTGGTGGTGCCATCCTTTTTAGGTACCAGGACTACCGGCGATGCCCAGGGGCTATCGGAGGGTTCGATAACCCCTAGCTGTAACATTTCTTCTAGCTCGGCTTTCATATGGGTACGGACTGATTCCGGAACCCTATATGGAGTCTGCCTCATAGGCAGCTGTCCCAGGGTGTCTACTCGGTGGGTGGCTAGCGGAGTGTAACCAGGTAAATTGGAGAAGGTAGCTCCTTTGGCTACAATCAGCGCTTGTACCTGGGCACGCTCCTGGGGGCTGAGCCGCTCCCCCAGCTGAACTCCCCGGGAGGGCTCTATCGGTGCCTCTGGTTCTAGTAGGTCAGGTAAGGGTAGGTTCTCCTGATCCTCTAAGGAGGAGGCACATATTGCCGTCACATCCTCGATCCTCTCATGGTAGGGTTTGAGCATGTTCACGTGGAGCATGCGTCTCTTCCCTACCCCTGAGCAGGGGCCGATCACATAGGTAGTGTCGCATCGCTGCTCCACTACCTGGTATGGGCCTTGCCAGATGGCCTGCAGCTTGTCTGTGCGGACGGGTTTTAAAATTAAAACCTTCTGTCCCACCTGAAAGCTGCGGTCTCGGGCTCCTCTATCGTACCAGCGTCGCTGTCGTTGCTGGGCCGCCTGGAGGTTGGTGTGTACAGCCTGAGTGAGCGCCTCCAGACGGTCCCTGAACTCCAGTACGTAGGATATGATAGGGGTTTCGTTGGTAGTACTCTCTCCCTCCCAATGTTCCCTAATCAAGTTCAAGGGTCCCCGCACCCTTCTCCCAAATAGTAACTCAAACGGGGAGAATCCTGTCGACTCCTGGGGAACCTCTCTATAAGCAAAGAGTAGGTGAGGCAGAAACCTCTCCCAGTCTTTGTGGGTCTCCCCGAACGTCCGAAGCATCTGCTTCAGCGTCCCGTTGAACCTCTCACATAGCCCATTGGACTGGGGGTGGTAGGCGGAATTAACTATTGGCTTAATGCCACATACCTTCCACATATGTTGCGTAACTTCGGCCGTAAATTGGGTACCTCGGTCCGAGATTATCTCTTGGGGAAACCCTACCCGGGAAAACACTTTCATTAACGCTTCCGCTACGGTCTCAGCATGGATATTAGTGAGGGCCACAGCTTCGGGGTACCTGGTGGCGTAATCCACTACAGTTAAAATGTATCTTTTGCCAGAGGGACTGGGTTTTGGCAGGGGCCCTACGATATCCACCGCTACTCTGCTGAAGGGTTCTGCGATAATGGGTAGGGGACATAGCTTGGCCATGTGGCGATCCCCTCGTTTACCTACTCGCTGGCAGACGTCACAGGAGGTGCAATACTGGCGCACATCCTGAGAGATCCCGGGCCAGAAGAAGGCATGCGTTAAGCGGTATCGGGTACGGGTCATCCCTAGGTGTCCTGACAAGGGGATATCATGAGCAATTCTAAGCAGCTCCTGCCTATACTTTTGCGGTACCACTAGCTGTTTGTTAGTCAAGGTGACAGACCCCCCCACATCTTTTGTCGTGACACGGTATAACAACTCTTTCTCCCAGATGTACCGCTCCCCCTCTAGTCCTGCTTGGTCTGTTTGTGCCCGGTCCCTATATACTTGGAGGGTGGGATCGGTCTGGACTTCGGTCGCAAAGGTAGTCGGGGTATCCCAGGGCATGGGGGTCGGTTGGGGGACATGGTCTCTTACCTGAGCCTCAGAGTGTATCGGTGTAGCCGTGGTGCGAGCCTGTTGCCGGGTGGTTACGGGGTGTGCCTCCTGGTATGGAGCCTGGGGAATAAACGTGGAAGTCATCTGGCCTAAGTCATTCCCCAGCACAACATCTGCAGGTAAATTCTGCATAAGCCCCACTTCCACAGTCCCCTCTCCCACACCCCAATCCAAGTGTACTTTGGCAGTAGGTAGCCGGTATACTGCTCCCCAGTGTGGGTTGCGCCTGGTACCAAATGTGGTGCAACCAAAGTTAAAGTGGCTCCCGAATCCCGGAGCCCTTGTACCTCCTTCCCCTCTAGGGTTACTAGCTGCCGATGATGTTGTCGGTTGTCGGTGGCTCGGACCGACATTACTTCGTGGAGCACCCCTAGAGGCTCCTCGATTTGAGCGCTCAGCAATTCTTGGGTGGCGGGTGCTACCTGGTAATGGTGCGCAGCAGCCCTTGGTGCCAAATTTTGTCGCACCTGATTCCAAGCTTGCCGGCTCCGGTTTTGGGTGCACTCCCGAGAAATGTGTCCCCACTGCTTGCAGGTGTGACACTGAATGTTAGCCCGGCCGTTGTATCGGGAGGGGGGTGGTGGAGTATTCAGTGCTGGCCTGTGCAGGGGTACGGTGGGGCCGGTAGGAGTAAAATTATTGGGTGGCCCTGTAATCCGAGGGAGAGTCTTATTCTGTGATCCGTGATGCCTCCTGGCATCAAAATGCTGATCCGCCAACCTAGCGGCTTCGGGTAGGGTGAGCGGTTTACGATCTCTCACCCATTCTTGTGCTTCTGGGGACAAACCATTAAAAAACTGTTCCAGTAGCATTAGCTGTCGCAACTCCTCCATATTAGTAGCGTTGCTGGCCTGTATCCAGCCTAGTGATGCTTGATCCAGCTTGTGCGCCCACTCTGCGTGAGAATCTTTCTCAGGTTTGCGCAAGCCCCTGAACTTGCGCCGGTACGCCTCTGGGGTAATAGCATACCTCTCCAAGATCGCCCTCTTTACTTTAGGGTAATCTTTGCTGTCCTCTCGAGGTACAGCACGGTAGGCTTCAGCTGCCCTACCCGATAATTTGCCTGCCAGCAGCGGCACCCATACTGCGGGTTCCAAATCGTGCAAATCGCACAGCCGCTCAAAATCCTGTAAATACCCATCAATTTCATCCTTTTCTTCACAAAACGCTTTAAATGCGTGATGTGGGACTTTGGGCTTTACCTGTCCGTAGGTGGAGGCAGTAACAGATTCTGCCCTAGGCGGTGTCTCAGGGGTGCAGGTCGCCATCAGATAATCCTGTACATCCGATACCATCACGGTCAATATTTCCAACGGTACTGGTTGCGGCAGAAACGCCAACCTGGTTCGTAGCTCTTTCTGGAATGGGGTCTCTTCCATGGCTGGTGGAGGTGTAGCGCTGCGGGCTCCGTCTCCCTCCATCAGTTCCGCGATCAGCACAGCCTTAGATTTGTTGCTGGCTATCTTGCCCCTGGCTTCCAGTAGCTCTTTTAAAGTCTGTCGTTTCAGTATGGTATAATCAATCTCCATACGAATTGCCCTTGCTTTCCTTGTTCGGTAGTTCCAGTTTACACGAACGCTTCTTTTCGGCTGTAAGGTTCGGATCCCGTCGCTTGCCACCAATTGTAATGGAATGCAGTATAATAATGCACGATATCCGTTGGTATCCTCAGGAAATCCACAGTCAGAGTAGAAAGCAAGGCAATATCCACAATCCTCCCAATAACCGGACGAAACACAGTTTGGGAGTCAACTAACTCGGTTTATTCACAAGCAGCATATTTAAGCAGTTCCCCATGCAAGGGGTTTCCACACAGATAATCCAGGGGATTTCTCCCAACATGCATTGTGACTTTCCCAACAGGCATTGCTGCACGAGAAGGATACTCCCACTAAAATGGACGATTAAGTGGATTATCCCCTCGTGCAGCAAAACCGACAATTGACTTTAAAATACATAATTCACACAATATTCGGCACTTTGGAACAACCGAACGTTCGGCAGATAGCTGGGGTCGGAGCGCACACTTTGTGAGAATACCGCTCTGATCCCAGCTGAATTGACCGAACGCCGCACAGAATACATTTAAACATTGAAGTTGGTCTAAAAGTACCGAATAAGTACGGGACACATAATGTACCGAACGCGGAACTCCCGAACGCTCTGGAAGTCCAGCGGTGTTCGGATCATTGAGTAGCCGTTTTCAGTTCCAGGCTCTCGACGACCGAACACCGCTGCAGAGACAAAGGATCCAAGATGGCCGACCGCCGCATGGTCGGTAGTCGAACGACGGCCACCTAGGAGAGCCCTTAATTACCGATTGCAACAATGTTGCAATCGGTTAATTGGTGCCACACGACTTGTGAATGTGTGGTCGACCTGGGGAGCCCGTATTCGCACGGCGAACGGCCAGGATAGCCGTGTTTCGTCGTATGAATGTTTGTATGCTGGCAGCGTACGGCTGTCAGCATGCGAACGGCCATAGTACAACACATACATTTAACGGAACACATTATACATTCAGCCTACGGACAACCTATACTGCAAATAGCTCAGAAGTGGCTAGGTTTGCCACACTGACACCCGCTTTAAGGACACTGACTGCTATTAGCTTACAGTGAAAAACTTTTTTTCTCTGTAAAAGCACGCCATAGAGACACCAGATATGAGTGGCAAAGTACACTTGCTGAGGTTGGCAGAGCACACGCTGAAGGCCTGACACCCGCTTTAAGGACACTGACTGCTATTAGCTTACACTGAAAAACTTTTTTCTTTGTAAAAGCACGCTATAGAGACACCAGATATGAGTGGCAAAGTACACTTGCTGAGGTTGGCAGAGCACACGCTGAAGGCCTTGATGTGGGATTATTTAAAAAACCTTATTGCACTTGTATTCAATTATTGCACTAACTCCATTTTAACTTTATACTGTGACAATCCTCCATTTTGTCCTCCTAACCTGACTTCTTCAATCCTCCATTTTGTCCTCATAACCTAACTTGTTCATTTTAAAACTACCTTACATGACAGAATTTCCCAGCACATCTAATACAATAGAACAAAGACTGTATTTTCTATAAAGACATGATTAACACAGGAATTGCTGACTTTTCCTTAGATTTGCAACATAGTATAGTTTGAAGGCCATGAGAACACAGTAGTAATGAAATGTTCTATTCATAAGAGACCTTGCACCTGGCCACGAGGCCTGAGATCACCGACCGTGTAAAATGACGCTCAAGACCCCTTGTCCCCCACCCGTGTCCAGAACAATCCCACCTCTTGGTGGGTGGACACGGGACTAACCACTTAGTTTTCGAACCAATTAATAATATTGATAGGAGGACACTAATCCCGACACTTAACAATTAATCCAATTAATGATGTGTATTTGCTGATATTCTAATAATCAATGATGACGTAAAATGTCTCTTAAAAGGACCTGCGCGTCCGCTTTTTAATCACTTGCCAATAAATTTTCTCGAAGTTATTTTAACCTGAACCTTGTGTGTCAGACTTAATTACTTCAGCGTATATACGCAATTTATTTTATTAATTCGGACAGGAACAGATAGACATTTAAACATTTTGGTTTACTGCTAAAAAGTACCATAACAGCCTGACACCCGCTTTAAGGACACTGACTGCTATTAGCTTACACTGAAAAACTTTTTTCTTTGTAAAAGCACGCTATAGAGACACCAGATATGAGTGGCAAAGTACACTTGCTGAGGTTGGCAGAGCACACGCTAAAGGCCTGACACCCTCTTTAAGGACACTGACTGCTATTAGCTTACAGTGAAAAACTTTTTTTGTTTGTAAAAGCATGCTATAGAGACACCAGATATGAGTGGCAAAGTACACTTGCTGAGGTTGGCAGAGCACACGCTGAAGGCCTGACACCCGCTTTAAGGACACTGACTGCTATTAGCTTACAGTGAAAAACTTTTTTCTTTGTAAAGGCACGCTATAGAGACACCAGATATGAGTGGCAAAGTACACTTGCTGAGGTTGGCAGAGCACACGCTGAAGGCCTGACACCCGCTTTAATGACACTGACTGCTATTAGCTTACACTGAAAAACTTTTTTTCTTTGTAAAAGCACGCTATAGAGACACCAGATATGAGTGGCAAAGTACACTTGCTGAGATTGGCAGAGCACACGCTGAAGGCCTGACACCCGCTTGAAGGACACTGACTGCTATTAGCTTACAGTGAAAAACTTTTTTTATTTGTAAAAGCACGCTATAGAGACACCAGATATGAGTGGCAAAGTACACTTGCTGAGGTTGGCAGAGCACACGCTGAAGGCCTGACACCCGCTTTAAGGACACTGACTGCTATTAGCTTACAGTGAAAAACTTTTTTTCTCTGTAAAAGCACGCCATAGAGACACCAGATATGAGTGGCAAAGTACACTTGCTGAGGTTGGCAGAGCACACGCTGAAGGCCTGACACTCGCTTTAAGGACACTGACTGCTATTAGCTTACACTGAAAAACTTTTTACTTTGTAAAAGCACGCTATAGAGACACCAGATATGAGTGGCAAAGTACACTTGCTGAGGTTGGCAGAGCACACGCTGAAGGCCTGACACCCGCTTTAAGGACACTGACTGCTATTAGCTTACACTGAAAAACTTTTTTCTTTGTAAAAGCACGCTATAGAGACACCAGATATGAGTGGCAAAGTACACTTGCTGAGGTTGGCAGAGCACACGCTAAAGGCCTGACACCCTCTTTAAGGACACTGACTGCTATTAGCTTACAGTGAAAAACTTTTTTTTGTTTGTAAAAGCATGCTATAGAGACACCAGATATGAGTGGCAAAGTACACTTGCTGAGGTTGGCAGAGCACACGCTGAAGGCCTGACACCCGCTTTAAGGACACTGACTGCTTTTAGCTTACACTGAAAAACTTTTTTTCTTTGTAAAAGCACGCTATAGAGACACCAGATATGAGTGGCAAAGTACACTTACAGAGGTTGGCAGAGCACACGCTGAAGGCCTGACACCCGCTTTAAGGACACTGACTGCTATTAGCTTACAGTAAAAAACTTTTTCTTTTTAAAGGCACGCTATAGTCACACCAGATATGAGTGGCAAAGTGCACTTGCACCGGTTGGCAGAGTACACGCTGTAGGCCTGACACCCGCTTGAAGACAACTAAATGCTATTCAATCTATAACAGTGAAAAACTTTTTTTTTTTTTTCTTTGTAAAGGCACGCTATAGAGATATGAGATATTGTGGTGGAATCTCGGTAAAAATAAATTTAGTAGGCCGAGATTACCACGTGGCATGTGTACGTGCATATACTGGTGGATCGGTCGGTTGGTTGCACGTGGCAAAGATACAATCAGTAGTGTACGGAGCATTTGCGAGAATACAGGATGTAGTATTCCCCTCCTCCATTGTGCTGGGCAAGCCATGTGGTCAAACAGGAAGTTAGTTCTTGTTCGATTGATTGGGTAAGAGTATGTGTGGGTGTGGGTTAGATGCCTATATAAGGAGCCTACACTATTGTCCGGGGCTCAGATCTTGTTGTATTTTGGTGACACTAGTCCGTCTGAGTCCCGTTCGGTGAATCGAATAAAGAATCTCTTCCTTCCTGAAGAAACCTGTGTCCATCTCTCTGTGCTTGGCTTCCGTCAGTTTCTCCGGTATCATTTGGTGCATTGGCCGGGAAGCTCATCGTTCAACGGTAGCTGAGAAGCAGAGGCGTGATACGGTCTATCTTTGCCCACGTTCTCTACGGCTGCACCCCTGAACTTCTGCGTGGACCTCCCTTCGTCCCAGCACCTCTACGTAGTAAGTGCTGGGGTGTCCCCATCGATGAGTGTGAACTCAGGTTCAGGAACGAGGAGGTAAGACGACCACTGTTTTAGACGGCGGACCCACTAGGGGTATTGGATACCGATTGTGCGGTAGGCCCATAAGGGGTTATTTGGAATCTGCCCCCTCCAGTGGAGGGAAGGAGCGAAGGCGCACCGCTCAATTAAACGCCCTGTAGTCAGCCCGTTTAATTTTGGTTTGGAGTCAGGCGGGGTTCTGGTGTAAAAAGCCCTAGCCGGACACCGGTGTCTTGTCTAGACTAGCGTTCTAGGGTGTATATTTTGTTCGCTAGGTCGGAGGGACCGGGAGACTAAGCGGCCTCTGTGTAAATTCGGTCCGCTAGATCTCAACCTATCTTGGCTAAGTGGGAAGGCGTGTAAATTTGGAACCCACTAGATTTTTGATAGAGTAAATAGACTAAAAGGGTGCTGTTGTAAATTCCGCCCTCTAGCTATATGTGGTGCTTGGGCAGTGTGGCTAACCAAAACGTATGTAGATAGTTTTAGGTAGTCCATCAAGGTACTGGCCAATAGATTAGTTGGGAATTGTAAATGTGCTAAAGATTGCGTGTATATCTTGCTAGATAGTGTGAGCTCTGCCGCCTAGCGAGAGTGTGAATAGTGTGTTACTGTATTATAGCGCACGGTACCATAACCATGTATAATTACTGACACTGTAAATAAGTACTAATAATTGTCGTCTATGTTGTATGTTTAACACCATAACCACTACTAATTGAACTGTGACTTTAAATTGTACTCTAACCAATGCTAACCGTACTATAACTACTGTTTGTAAAGACGATGTTACTGGGGTATGTTATAGATGGGTAATTCAGATATAGGGAATTATAGCGTGGGTGACTGTATAGTTTCGCCAAAGGGCACAGTATTAGTTATTTAGTGACTGGGGTAACAGCTGCGTGTACGGGAATTCCCTGAGTGTTTTTATTGTGTACGTTTCACTTGGTAACTGTACCACGTGGTGCTGTTGCCGAGGGAACGGGTGTGACCGTTGGAAGAGTGTTTGTTTAGTTTCTGTTGGAGACGACTCTTCATTGTTAAGTATGGGCGCGTCAGATTCAACGGTTTTGGATCCCTTAGGATGTATGATAAAAAACTTTAAAAAGGGATATACTGTATGTGATTTTGGGGTAAAGATGTCTCCAGCACGCCTGACTACTTTATGTAGTAGAAAATGGCCTACTTTGGTTGCCGCATGGCCACCACGTGGCAGTTTGGATCCTAATCTGGTACAGCGTGTACACGTGGCTGTATCAGGTAGGCCTGAACTTTACGGCCAGTTTCCATATATTGACTGTTGGAGGCAGGCCGTAAATGACTCGCCAAAATGGATCCGAGTATGCCACGAGGAGCAATGTCGCCTCATGGTGGCCAGGACTCGCTTGTCCACTAAGGCCGTAATCACGCCCATTTTGGACACGCCCCCTGAGTCTGAGATCCCCATGCCGCCCCCTTATTCCTCCTCCACCGGAAGAGGAAGAGGAGGTGCTGTTGGAAACGCTCCTCCCCTTGCCCCATTGTCCCCACTACTCCCTCCTCTAGCTCAGAGCCCAGCCCTCTTGTTTCAAACCCTCCCCTTCCGATACCTACTTCCGTTAACTCCACCTACCCCGATTTGGCGCCATATCTAGTTTCCGGTCAGGCTCCTCCTAGCCCGGCCCGGAATATTTTACTTACCAACCTTCCCCTTAGTAAAGCGTCCCCATCCCCTTGTCTTACTACCCCTCGACCGGAACCCCTAACTGACGCATCTCAACGAAGCCCCATACTAACCCGACAAAAGACTGGTACCCTACAACCCCGACATTATCAAATGCCTCTTCGATTGACTCCTGGCCCGACACACATTAACGGTGATGGCCAGATACAATATGCTGATCCAGTCTTTGTCTATGTCCCTTTTACAACCACCGATCTCTTTAATTGGAAGACCCATAACTCCTCTTACACCGAAAAGCCTCAAGCCATGACGGATTTGTTTACCTCAATAGTCCAGACACACAATCCCACTTGGGCTGATTGCCAGCAATTGTTGATGACATTGTTTAATAATGAGGAAAGGACTAGGATAAATCAAGCGGCAATTAAAGCGCTGGAAGAAGTGGCCCGTACACAAAATCAGGCCAACCCGGCAGCATGGGCCGCAGCACATTATCCAAACACCGATCCAAATTGGAATGCCAATGGCGCAGACATGGTCCATTTAAAAGCTTACAGGGACGCTATTATTGCTGGCATGAAAGCTGGAGGAAAGAAGGCGATTAACTTGTCTAAGACGGCTGAGGTATTACAGAAATGTGATGAATCGCCCAGTGTCTTTTATGACCGATTATTGGAGGCATACCGTTTGTATACCCCCTTTAATCCAGAGGCTCCTGAGAATTCCCAGATGGTTAACTCTGCCTTTGTCAGCCAAGCCTACGGAGATATAAAGCGCAAGCTACAAAAGTTAGAAGGGTTCGTAGGGCTGTCCATAACCCAACTAATGGAGGTAGCAAATAAAGTATACATGAATAGGGAAACAGAGACAAAGAAGGAGGAAGAGCGTAAGATGCGTAGAAAAGCAGATATGCTAGCAGTTGCCATCGCAGGCGTAGATAGAAGGGAAAAAGAAGTGTATAGGGGAACGGATAAAGGCGAGAGTAAATGGAATGGGGAACCCCTGAGTAGGAATCAATGCGCGTACTGTAGGGAAGAAGGGCATTGGAGAAGTGAGTGTCCACGAAGGGAACAGTATGAGAGAGACAGACCTAGGGCAGGATATAGTAATTATAGAGGCAGAGCGAGAGGTAGAGGAGGTCCTGGAGGGAATAGTGGTAACAATAGAGGAAGTGTTAGTGGAGATAGGTACTACCCAGCAGTGCAGAAACCCCGCGATAGAGAGGATAGGGACTTTGTGGGGTTGGCTGACACAGTCATGGAGGACTATTGATACCGACCGGGCTCCATCCCCCTTGGCCGAGCGGAGCCTATGGTGGATGTAGCAATAGGGGGAAAAAGGAGTGCTTTCATGATTGATACTGGTGCTGAACATTCGGTGGTGACTGACCTAGTTGCTCCTCCATCTGGAAGAACTATCACCGTAATAGGAGCAACTGGAAGGAGTGCTGCTAAACCGGTTCTTAAAAGTCGACTCTGTACATTGGGAGGCCACGTAGTGAAACATCAATTCCTTTATATGCCTGAATGTCCAGTCCAACTGCTAGGACGTGATTTGTTGTCAAAATTACAAGCACAGATAACGTTTCTACCTAATGGAACAATTCAATGGACCTTCAGGTATAATGACAATATCTGTACCAAAGGAAGAAGAGTGGCGACTTTATACAGTGTTGACTAGCCAAAACCCTAAGAGTGATGAATCCTTGTTCAATATACCAGGAATGTGGGCAGAGAACAACCCACCAGGACTTGCTCGCAATATTCCACCAATTCGAATTAAACTGAAACTTGGGGTTTATCCAGTGAGCTTAAGACAATATCATATCCCACAAAAGGCCAAGAAGAATATACAATCATACTTGGATAAGTTCATAAGGTATGGTATTCTAAAATTCTGTACTTCCCCCTGGAACACCCCATTGTTGCCTGTTCAAAAGCCCGGTACAGATGAGTATCGCCCTGTGCAGGACTTGAGAGCAGTCAATGATGCGGTCGTAAGTATACACCCAGTTGTGCCCAATCCATATAACCTGCTTGCTTTAATTCCGGGCGGGGCTACCTATTTTACTGTCCTAGATCTCAAAGATGCCTTCTTTTGCCTTCAAATTGCTGCGGAGAGCCAGTGTATCTTTGCATTCCAATGGGAAAATGCTGTAGGAGGCTCGAAACGCCAGATGACTTGGACAAGACTGCCCCAAGGGTTTAAAAATTCACCTACCCTATTTGGATCAGCTTTAAGTCAAGACTTACTGGATTTCAAGTCCATCCCAGGAGAGTGTGTACTATTGCAATACGTAGATGATTTGTTGATAGCGGCAGTTACTAGAGAAATATGTCAGCAAGCAACACATGATTTACTACACATTCTCTGGAAGGCAGGATACAAGGTGTCCAGGAAGAAAGCTCAGTTGTGTCAGCCGACTGTCAAGTATCTGGGATTCCATATCTCTGAAGGTCAAAGAATAATGGGGCCAGAGAGAAAAGAAGCTGTATGACAAATACCAATACCCAAGAATAGAAGACAAGTGCGGGAATTCTTGGGGGCATCAGGCTTCTGTAGGATATGGATTCCCAGTTATGCGATATTGGCGAAACCTCTTTATGCAGCTATAAAAGGTACAGAGCACGATCCCTTCCTGTGGACCCCTGAACAGCAAAAGGCATTTGAAGATGTGAAGAAGGCTTTGATGAGTGCCCCAGCATTAGGTCTACCTGATCATACACGTCCATTCTACTTATATGTACACGAGCAAAGAAGAATGGCTGTGGGAGTATTGACACAGTACTTGGGATCATGGCAACGACCTGTTGCATATATGTCCAAACAACTGGATGCAGTGGCCAGTGGTCTTCCACCTTGTCTAAGAGCCGTAGCTGCCGCCGCCCTGCTGGTAGCCGAAGCTGATAAACTCACTCTGGGTCAGGAACTCTATGTGCGAGTCCCGCACGCAGTACAAACGTTGCTAGACTATAAAGGCAATCATTGGTTTAGTAACAGCCGCATGACTAAGTATCAAGCTATGTTGTGTGAAAACCCGAGAGTGCATCTAGAGACTGTTAACACCTTAAATCCAGCTACCCTTTTGCCACAACCTACTGAGAGTCTGGAGGTGATGGATGAAGTGTTCTCAAGTAGACCAGACCTTCGTGACTTTCCCATTCAGAACCCTGATGTCCAGTACTATACGGACGGCAGTAGTTATGTGAAAGAAGGGATTCGCTATGCAGGATATGCAGTAACAACCATAGACAAGGTGATAGAAGCTCGGCCATTGTCAAAAGGAACATCGGCACAGAAGGCAGAACTAATTGCACTAACACGAGCGTTACAATTGGCAGAAGGTTTAAGAGTGAACATCTACACGGACTCCAAGTATGCGTTTTTAACCACTCATGCCCACGGAGCTTTGTATAAAGAAAGAGGATTATTGAACTCAGAGGGTAAAGAAATCAAGTACGCAGCTGAGATATTACAACTACTGGAAGCCATGTGGGAACCGAAAGAAGTTGGTATTATACATTGTCGGGCACATCTGAAAGGTGATGGTGATGTAATCAAAGGAAATCGGATGGCAGATAATACAGCTAAGCGTGCCGCTGAATCAGGAAGACAGGAGTATGTGGAACATATAGCTGCTCTTATACCGACTCCACTGTCTCAATGGACTCCAGTTTATACAGCTCAAGAAGAAGAGTAGTTAAAGACTGAATCTGGGAAGTACCTGGAGAACAATTGGTATCAGTTAGAAGATGGAAGAATAGTCATTCCAGCATCACTAGCTGTAGAAATTGTCCAGAACTATCATAACGGGACACATTCTGGAAGAGATAGTATGGAAGAATCTCTCAGGAAACATTTCTATATACCAAGATTGTCCAACTTGACTCAAGCCATTGTACGAAGATGTGTGATATGTGCCAAGAATAACGCAAGGCAAGGACCAGTGAAACCACCGGGAGTTCAGTATATGGGGGGACTCCCTATGTCCGATCTTCAAATAGACTATACGGTAATGCCTAAATCCGGTGGACATCGCTACCTACTGGTAGTTGTGTGTACCTACTCAGGTTGGGTAGAAGCATGTCCTACTCGTACAGAGAAAGAAGGAGAAGTTGTGCGATTCCTGTTGCGAGAAATAATACCCCGATATTGACTACCATGCTCTATAGGATCGGATTATGGTCCAGCCTTTGTTCACCAGTGCCTACAACAACTGACTCATATGCTTGGTATTAAGTGGAAACTTCATATGGCATATAGACCTCAGAGCTCTGGTAAAGTAGAAAGGATGAACAGAACTATTAAGAACCAATTGGCAAAGATGTGTCAAGAGACTCAGCTTAAGTGGAATGTTCTTTTGCCCATAGCTCTGTTGCGTATTCTTAGTACACCTACCAGAAGCATGGGTCTCTCACCTTTTGAAATCATGTATGGGCGTCCACCTCCCGTACTTGGTAACTTAAGGGGGGATTTGAGTCAGTTGGGAGAAGGAATTACCCGGCAGCAGGTTGTAGAGTTGGGTAAAACTATGGAGGAGGTACAGAAATGGGTACAAGATAGATTACCTGTGAATATTTATCCTAGTTATCATCCAGGAGATCAAGTATGGATACAAGAGTGGAACAGTGTACCGTTAGGGCCTAAGTGGAGGGGTCCTTATGTTGTTCTTTTGTCTACCCCTACAGCTATAAATGTGGCTGAAGTGACTTCGTGGATTCATCCCTCCAGGGTTAAACCAGCAGCAGTAGATTCTTGGCAAGCTACACCAGATCCAGAGAATCCCTGCAAGATCTGGTTAAAGCGCACAACTCAGTCGGAGTGACGAGGAGATATCGGGATTTCAAGTGTGTTTAAAGAGATCAGCAAGTAAGTGTTTTGACGGCCATAATAAAGCCTGACCACATACCCACGTGACATAGCCAGGGTGTCTTGAAGGGACCTCTGTGAAGGGAAGAGAGGACCTGCAGAACTCCATTCCTTGCAGCCCTTACATCCTGGAAGCTGAGGTGCCATCGCACGGACGAAGAATGAGGATGAAGACATCGAAAGAAATGTTCTTGATAATGTATATATTTGTGATTTTAATTATTCAGGAAGGTAGAGGTACCAACACACCTAGCTGTGAGGTTTGCATTAAGACTACTAAAACAGGTAATCATATTTCCCAGACCCTTATTTGGCATTCACAATATGAGTGTAAAGGATATGTATCTAGGTGTAGATACTTAGGTATAGATTATAGTGTATGCCATTTAGGAGTAGGAGAACCTAAGTGCTTCAATCCAGAGTATCAACCCCGTACAATTTGGTTGACCCTCCGGAATGGAGACCCACAGGGGACCCTAATAAATAAGACAGTTGTGGCGAAACCGACCTTGCCACGTGTCCTTGGAGGGGGCTGCTTGCCCGCCTCTTGCCTTTGGACTATGGCCCTGGGAGATTGAGCCCTTTTACAAAACGTATTCGGCCCTAACAGAGTGCATGTCACTCATTCTGGCCCTTTAAAAACAGTGGGGCCATTCGGTACTTGCCCTATGTGAGCAGTGATACCCCCAGATAGCTATGCCATGGAGCCTATCCATATAATGAAAGACTATAGGAAAGACTTTGGCTCCATGGCAATTAAACTGTATTTGTGTGGTCTGCGTGCCATTCACCTAATAATGTGCACGCAGACCTGAGCTATCTGGGGATATGTTACATGTCTGTGTTTAATGTATAAAAAGTAACTTTATATATTTTAAAACATAATCCTGTATTTAGGTCCCCACATGTGTAATGGAGTTTTGTCTTTGACCTGGGAGATAATTGGATTACTTCTCCAATTATCTCCAGGGCAGAAGGGAGGAAACCAGGATGCATTGTGGGGATGTTTTTACTTTTACTGTTTGAGTCAGATTAAAATACTACCAGCCAGTGGGAACAAAAGATACTTTTACTAACTTTTGAACCCCTGGTCTGATTCATGCCATTCATTTTTTAATATGTTGTTCCCCTGAATGGATTGATTGTGGATATGTATTTTTATGTGAATGTGATGTATGGTTTTAAAGTTACAGAGTATGTGTGGAAACTGTATTTTTACTATATGTAGTAATTATGTTAATTGCTTATCTGAGGGGAGGGGATGTGTGGGTTGTACTGTTACTTGATTGGTTGTTTTATGCCTCCCCCTGGGTGTGTCCTTTATGTGCACAACTGTAATAAAAAGCAGGCTGGGCGTTCCAGACCTGAGTTCCTGCTTAACCCTCAAAGCGATGTGTCGTCTCGTTCTTTGGGGGAATTGGATTGTATGCGGACTGCCAGGAGTGGAAACGAAGGAGCACCGAAATGCTAGGTTCCCAAAGGAGGGAACTAGAGTTTGTCTGCAGAACTCAATAGGGGGTAACCCTTGTATATATACACAAAATAAAGAAGATTAGGCGTATTCCCTAGCTTAACAAGCTTCGGGAGCGCCAGGAGGGGGAGTACTGCAGCTGTTGTACTGCTTTAAATAATGGTCTAAAATATTTTAATCGAGGGTATCATTGAAAATATGATCCCTAATGGAAAAAATTAATGAACAAATAAAACTTAATGTACCGCCACCATTATAAACACACTGGGGTGGGTCTGTACACTGAATCAGTAACACACACTGAACCTGGTGCTGTGGCAGGGATAATCCAGTTACCAGTGTTAAATCATGCACTAGAGACTTGTATCCCTCAGCATCAGTGTGTAGAAAAACCTATTCATGAAGAGAAAATAAGTGGCTCGATCCCTAGCAGCCACTGCTGGGGAGTACAATATCCCTGTATATCTAGAGGGACACAGAGTTTCCGCCTGTCCTGCTATGGATACAATGTAATAACCCAGCAATGGGGCTAACTGAGTGGTAGCAGTGGATTACTCCAATTACATAGCGGACTCTGTGAGCCTGCTGCAGGAAGGAAATATGACTCCTCCAATACCGGCCCAATTCAAACCAAAGGCTGACAGCACTCACTCGCTGCAATGCTTGCCCTTACTGTATGAGGAGCAATGGTTAGGCCGCTGTGGAAGGAAAAAGATTTCTACTCTGTTCAGAAACCAGTAACTGATATAAGTATACTCCAACGTCGGTTAGCAAAGATAACGACCCACTACCCTCACCCAATGGTCACATCAAAACGTGCTGGTGAATATTAAAAGAAAAGGTAACGACCTAACGTCCGTTTCGGCGCTGCTCAAGCGCCTTTGTCAAAGGTGAACCGGCTCCTGTGCTTTGCTGGGTTTAAATACCCAGATCGGCAATGTGAGTGACCAATCACGGCGCTGGGCGTGTCATGCCCCTTCGCGCCAAAATTCCGTGTGGTCCGTCATTGGTCCGTGTTTCCGCTCACGTGGTGTCAGTGAGGCGGGTCTACGGACGCAGGGAGAGTGTCAGTCATCGACTGACTGAAGGAAAACTCCTCCCCCATGTGTGAACGGTTTAACCATTTAAAATACCTCCATAGTCTGGTTTAGCCCCCTCAATACACGGCATCATGGGTTACAAACCCATAGTCAGTGGAGGCAAAAAGCCAATCACCACTACGTGTAACGAAGGATCCTAAATTGGATTTACGGGATGTAGGACTACAAACATCCTTTCCAGTTTGTAACAGGGAATATGCTACAATAATGAGAAAGAGTACGACTCTCTCATTCCGCCATGGATTCGTGCCGTGGTGGGCACTGCGAATTATAGTAGACCTGTGTGTTGAACCCTGTGAATGGTATAGGCAAACTTTTAACCCATATTAGATGGGATGCAAACAGATGTTGCCATGTAGCATATAGGGTGATTAAAGGTAAATGATCACTTCTATTCCTACGGTACCCAACCAGGATCAACGGTAGGGGGGGGGGGGGGGGTTAATCAGAACTGGAGGTGTGGTGGAATGGGTGATATACGGTCACTCAGGATGTCAGCACATAGGTATCCGGTGACTCACTCTTCACTTGTACAGCAAGAAATATTTGTTAACAAACAGACTTAAATTAAAGGCTGGACAACACAAATCTATATACATATATACACAGTGGGGTAGTCATCAATCGATAAATGGAGTAAAGGTAAAGCCTTCATTGAGGCCTTTGGGGGCTAATGTATCAAATTTGTAAATCCAGTAACATTCCCTTCTTCTAAGGGTCTGGTCTAGATCTCCCCCCCTTTTGCCCAGTTGTATTTTTTCTATTCCCGCAAACTTAATACATTTAGGGGTGTCCATGTGGTTGGTTCTAATATGTCTAGCGACTGACGTGTCTCTGTTAGATGTTACAGAGTGGACATGTTCCATAATACGCCGCTTAAATGGGCGTATAGTTTTGCCCACATATTTCATGCCACACCTACACGTGAGTAAGTAGACCATTCCCTGGGTATTACAGTTGAAGAACTGTTTTATGGGAATCTCGACCGAGTTGTTATAGTTGGTAAGGGTTTTTGACCCTTTGGCTATATATGTACAAGCAACACATTTCCCACATTGGTACGTGCCGTGTACGGTCAACCATGTGGAGTTTGTTTTTTTAGGGGTGGAGAGGTAACTGGGTACAAGCATCTCTTTTAAATTTTTGCCTCTTTTCGCTGTAATAGACACCTTAGTGGAAATGGTGTCCTTCAGATGCGGATCTTGTGTCAAGAGGGGCCAAAAACGACCCATTACTTTCTTTACCTCATTCCATCCAGCGTCATATTTAGCTACACATCTGATAAGTTTCTTTGAGTCCTGTTTGGGCTCATCCTTGAGTAGATCATCGCGAGTACTGTTGAGTGCCCGTTGGTAGGCATGCTTTAGGCAGCGATTAGGGTATCCTCTTTGTTTGAACCTAAGTCTCAATTCAGTTGCTTTTAGTTTGAAATCCTCGATATCGGAGCAATTTCTCCTCAATCGGAGATACTGGCCTACCGGAATCCCTCTTTTGAGTGGAGTGGGGTGGTGGCTCTCCCATCTTAACATACTATTGGTAGAGGTGGGTTTGCGGTATAAGGTGGTTTCAATTGCCCGGTCCGTGGTTATTCTGAATGAGCAGTCCAAAAAGTTGAGTGCCTGGTCACCAAACTCCATCGTGAGTCGGAGATTCAGATTGTTCCTGTTGAGACTCTCAACAAAGGTCTCAAAGTGTGATTGGGTACCTGTCCAAACAATGAGGATGTCGTCAATATACCTTTTCCACAAATAGATGTAGTCAGTAAAGACGGTGTTTTGCTCCGTGAATACCTTCTCACTCTCCCACCACCCCAGGTGCAGGTTGGCATATGATGGGGCACAAGATGGAAGGAGTTTTCCTTCAGTCAGTCGATGACTGACACTCTCCCTGCGTCCGTAGACCCGCCTCACTGACACCACGTGAGCGGAAACACGGACCAATGACGGACCACACGGAATTTTGGCGCGAAGGGGCATGACACGCCCAGCGCCGTGATTGGTCACTCACATTGCCGATCTGGGTATTTAAACCCAGCAAAGCACAGGAGCCGGTTCACCTTTGACAAAGGCGCTTGAGCAGCGCCGAAACGGACGTTAGGTCGTTACCTTTTCTTTTAATATTCACCAGCACGTTTTGATGTGACCATTGGGTGAGGGTAGTGGGTCGTTATCTTTGCTAACCGACGTTAGAGTATACTTATATCAGTTACTGGTTTCTGAACAGAGTAGAAATCTTTTTCCTTCCACAGCGGCCTAACCATTGCTCCTCATACAGTAAGGGCAAGCATTGCAGCGAGTGAGTGCTGTCAGCCTTTGGTTTGAATTGAGCCGGTATTGGAGGAGTCATATTTCCTTCCTGCAGCAGGCTCACAGAGTCCGCTATGTAATTGGAGTAATCCACTGCTACCACTCAGTTAGCCCCATTGCTGGGTTATTACATTGTATCCATAGCAGGACAGGCGGCAACTCTGTGTCCCTCTAGATATACAGGGATATTGTACTCCCCAGCAGTGGCTGCTAGGGATCGAGCCACTTATTTTCTCTTCATGAATAGGTTTTTCTACACACTGATGCTGAGGGATACAAGTCTCTAGTGCATGATTTAACACTGGTAACTGGATTATCCCTGCCACAGCACCAGGTTCAGTGTGTGTTACTGATTCAGTGTACAGACCCACCCCAGTGTGTTTATAATGGTGGCGGTACATTAAGTTTTATTTGTTCATTTATTTTTTCCATTAGGGATCATATTTTCAATGATACCCTCGATTAAAATATTTTAGACCATTATTTAAAGCAGTACAACAGCTGCAGTACTCCCCCTCCTGGCGCTCCCGAAGCTTGTTAAGCTAGGGAATACGCCTAATCTTCTTTATTTGGACTGCCAGGAGTGTAAGCGGATGGTATGCTTTTCCTGTTCAGCTGATTCCAGAGTTCGTGTGTTTCCAGTTCGGGAGTTGGAAGATTCGTACAGTTTGGAGTTCGGGAGAATTGGTGATTGCAGTAGCTTCTGGTCTATGGAAAAGGGGGATATCACCTAAACTGGGTTTTATCCTCTTGTAAGTGAAATGGTCCGTTACAACAGTATTAGAAACCGTACATTCTTCGGGTGTTCTGCTATTTGATGCATGTAAGGCGATATCAAGTGGTAGAAAACCGTGGAATGTATGCGGGGATCTTAAATGGGAAAGAACGTATGGGTCTAATGATAAGTATATTTGCCCCAGTAGTAAGAACAAGTATATAGATCCAAAATGCCCAAATAAGAATTAGAATTATTGTCCATATTGGTCTTGTGTAGGGTGGGCAACTTGGGGACAGACAGTAGATAAGGATATGATTGTTACTAAGTTGCCTACCAAACCATATTGTAAGTCTATGGAGTGTAACCCAGTCCATATACTTATTAATAATCCTGAACAGTTTATAGATAGGTTCGGAAACTTATTTGGGTTCCAGATATATGGGACAGGTTTGGATCCTGGGACAATATTATTTATAGGGATAGAGACCGATACTGTGGCAGCCCAGACTCATCAGGTTTTCCATTCTTTCTACGAGGAGATGAGTGTAGAGAATAAGATCCCCCATAATGCTAAGAACTTGTTTATTGATCTAGCCGAGAGTATTGCCGGTAGTCTTAATGTAACCAACTGCTAAGTGTGTGGAGGTACTAATATGGGAGACCAATGGCCCTGGGAAGCAAAGGAGGTAATGTATTCCGGTTCTGAGACAATTGAACAGATAACATCTTCTCAAGCTGATTATCAAATGAGTGTTAGAGGTAAATCTGAGTGGCGATGAAAGACCTCCATTATAGGTTATGTTTGCATAGCAAGGAAAGGAATAATGTTTAATACATCTGTAGGAGAATTGACTTGTCTAGGGCAAAAAGCTTATGATGATGATACAAAGAATACAACTTGGTGGTCAGCTTCAAATGTCTCAGAACCACCTAACCCGTTTGCAAGTTATGCCAATTTAAAGGATGTGTGGTTTGATCTATCTATCACATCTAGTTGGAAAGCCCCAGCAAATTTGTACTGGATCTGTGGTAAGAAAGCCTATTCGGAGTTACCACAGGACTGGGAAGGGGCATGTGTGTTAGGTATGCTCAAACCATCCTTCTTCTTGTTGCCTATTGAAACAGGAGAGACTTTGGGAGTTAAGGTATATGATGTGAATCATAGAAAGAAAAGGGGACCCCTAGAGATAGGTACCTGGGAAGATAATGAGTGGCCTCCCCAGCGTATTATAGATTATTGGCCAGCTACGTGGGCAGAGGATGGTACTTTTGGATATAGAACCCCAATATATATGCTCAACCGTATTATAAGGTTACAGGCAGTGGTTGAGATAATTACCAATGAAACATCGCAAGCGCTCAATCTCCTAGCCAAACATAATACTAGGATGAGGACAGCCGTTTACCAAAATAGATTAGCCTTGGATTACCTATTGGCAGTAGAGGGAGGTGTATGTGGGAAGTTTAACCTAAGCAATTGTTGTCTTCAAATAGATGATGAAGGGCAAGCAATAGCTGAGCTTACTAGCCATATGGTTAAACTAGCGCATGTGCCTACCCAGGTATGGAAAGGGTATAATCCAAGTAGTTGGTTTGGTAATTGGTATGAGCAGTTTGGAGGACTTAAGGCATTGGTAGGTGGAGTCATGCTAATTTTGATGCTGTGCCTTCTCCTACCATGTCTGATTCCTTTGGTAGTTAGGTCTGTGCAGAGCATTATAGAGAATATAGCAGAGAGAAAGGCTGCTGCACAGATAATGGCTATATATAGGTATGAGGCTCTAAATCAGGAAGAATTAGTACAGGAAGAGGAATGTTGAGGGATTCGTATCTTTAGGGAGTCGCAAAGTCTGGTCTGGTTCATGGCAACTTGAGGTGTAAGCAAACTATGGTTAAGTGATGCATCTGGAATTGTGAAATATCAGGAGCATCAAAGGGGGGAATCTCAGTAAAAATAAATTTACTAGGACAAGATTGTCACGTGGTATGTGCACTTGCATATGTTGATGTATCGGTCGGTTGGTTGCACGTGGCAACGATACAATCAGTAGTGTAAGGAGCATGTGTAGGAATACAGGATATATGAGTATTTCCCCTCCTCATTGTGCTGGGCAAGCCATGTGGTCAAACAGGAATTTAGTCTCTATTCGGTTGATGGATAAGAGTATGTGTAGGTTGAACTGATTATGGGAGGAGCTACATGCCTATATAAGGGACACTGTATGATCAGGGCTCAGACTTTGCTGTTTTTTGGTGACATTAGTCCCTCTGAGTCCCGGTCGGTGAATCGAATAAAGAATCTCTTCGTTCCTGAAGAAACCTGTGTCCATCTCTCTGTGCTTGGCTTCCGTCAGTTTCTCCGGTATCACCCCTACATAGGGTCACTTGGCAGATATGGATTGACACCTGTCCTCAGGGACAGTGATACACACTGGGGGGGGGGACCTACTGTCCCCCCCCTGGCCCCCACCCCTGCACGGTGGGTGGTGGCCATGAATCACAATGGGGGGAGGACCTACTGTCCTCCCCCCGCCCCCACCCCTGCGCGGTGGGTGGGGGCCATAAAAATAATGAGGGGGGGACCTACTGTCCTCCCCCACGGCCCTCACCCCTGCGCGGTGGGTGGGGGCCATAAATCACAATGGGGGGAGGACCTACTGTCCTCCCCCTGCCCCCACCCCTGCGCGGTGGGTTGGGGCCATAAAAATAATGAGGGGGGGAACTACTGTCCTCCCCCTGCCCCCACCCCTGCGCGGTGGGTGGGGGCCATAAAATAATAAGGGGGGGACCTACTGTCCACCCCCCTGGCCCCCGCCCCTGAGCGGTGGGTGGGGGCCCTAAAAAAAACAATAAGGGGGGGACCTACTGTCCCCCCAGCCCCCAATTCTTAGTGGTGGGTGGGGTCCCTAAATAAAAATCCCCCCCAATCAAAGGTGACTAGGGGTCCCCAAGCCCCTAGTCACCCACCCTCCCCACCCCCTACCTACCCCCTAACCCTAAAAAATAGTGAAGAGGGAATAAAATAACTAACCTGGAAAGAAAAATTCAACTTACCATTTGACGTCTTCTTTTTTCTAAAATCTTATTTTTTCAGCCCCAAAAAAGGGCAAGTAAAAAGCCATAAGAACCGACGCAATAAAAATAAAAAAAAACGAGCGCAAAAAAAAAAAATCCATCTTCACCCATTGAGGGCTCCGTGCAGACTGAGCTCTGCAGGGCGGGGGAAGGCTTATAAAGCCTTGCCACGCCCTGCAATTAGGCTAAGAACACTCTGATTGTCTGGTTCCCACGCTGTGTAAAATGACTCAGGGGTGGGGGCCAGTGGGGGAGGACAGTAGGTCCACCCCTCATTATTTTTATGGCCCCCACCCAACGCGCAGGGGTGGGGGCCGGGGGAAGGACAGTAGGTCCCCCCCCTCATTATTTTTAAGGCCCCCACCCACCGCGCAGGGGTGGGGGCGGGGGAAGGACAGTAGGTCCTCCCCCATTGTGATTTATGGCCCCCACCCACCACGCAGGGGTGGGGGGGAGGACAGTAGGTCCCCCCCTCATTATTTTTATGGCCCCCACCCACCGCACAGGGGTGGGGGCAGGACAGTAGGTCCTCCCCCCATTGTGATTTATGGCCCCCACCCACCGCGCAGGGGTGGGGGCTGGAAGGAGGACAGTAGGTCCCCCCCTCATTATTTTTATGGCTCCCATCCACCACACAGGGGTGGGGGCCGGGGGGGAGGACAGTAGGTCCCCCCTTCATTATTTTGATGGCCCCCACCCACCGCGCAGGGGTGGGGGCTGGGGGAGGACAGTAGGTCCTCCCCCCATTGTGATTTATGGTCCCCACACACCGCACAGGGGTGGGGGCCGGGGGGAGGACAGTAGCCCCCCCCCCTCTGTGTCAAACACAGCCACAGTATATTGTCCTTTACGTATGTATCCTGTTATTGCATGTGTATACCACTTTAAGGAACCAAGCGTATGTGTGTTATGTGTAATATGGTTCAGGTGAATGATAGCGTTCGTATGCTGACGGCATGAAAACTGCCAGCATTCATGCAATTGTTTCACGAACAGTGAATTTCAACACTATTCATGAAACGAACAAACTACCGAATGGAGACCACACACAGGAGGTCGTATGGCTCCCATTAAGGATTGCAACATTGTTGCAATCGGTAATTAAGAAGATTCAGGGTGGCCGTCGTTCGACTACCGACCACGCGGCGGTCGGCCATCTTGGATCCTTTGTTAGCCTAGCGGTATTTGGTCGTCGAGCGCCTGGAACTAAAATCGGCTACTCGACGGCACGAATACCGCTAGACTTCCAAGCCGTTCGGGAGCCCCGGTCCTTCGGTAATGTGTTTCTCCAAGGTCAATCGGTAGTTTGAATGTAACTTAGAAATAATGTGTGTTTCGTGCGGCGTTCGGTCATTTAAGCTGGGATCTGAGCGGTACTTACACTAAATGTGCGCTCAGGCCCCAGCTATCTACCGAACGTCCATTCGTTTAAATCTAACAATGTATTTTCATGTGAAATATTGGTTCTGCTGCACGAGGGGATAATCCACTTAACTGTATATTCTAGTATCCCTCTCATGCAGCGGTGCCTGATGGGAGAAATGTCCAGGTTATTCACTCCCCCATGTAGTCCCCTACTGTACAGCCCCTGGAATGTCTGTAAGGAAACCCCTTGCATGGGGAATCCCATAAAAACTGTGACCTGTGAATAAAGACCTCAGTTGACTCCCAGCCTATGTTTCATCTAGTTCTTGGGAGGGAAGGATTCTTATAACGCTACCGGGATTATTGTATGCTGTACCTGCCTATGTGGATTATTACCTGCTTTTCCTGTCTACCAGCGGAGACCTTGTGGATTATACTACCTCTCCGCTACACCCTTATTATTTTTATGGCCCCCATGGGGGCGGGGGGAGGACAGTAGGTCCCCACCCAGTGTGTATCAGGGTCCCTGAGGACAGGTGTCAATCCATATCTTCCAAGTGACCCTATGTAGGGGGAACAGTCCCTATTCTGCTCTGTGTCAGTGTGTATCAGGGATCCTTAGGATGGGTTTTAATCCATATCTGCCAAGGGACCCTATGTAGGGGGAACAGTCCCTATTCTGCTCTGTGTCAGTGTGTATCGGGGATCCTTAGGATAGGTGTCAATCCATATCTGCAAGTGACCCTATGTAGGGGGAAGTCTCTATTCTGCTCTGTGTCAGTGTGTATCATGGTCTCTGAGGACAGGTGTCAATTCATATCTGCCAAGTGACCCTATGTAGGGGGAACAGTCTCTATTCTGCTCTGTGTCAGTGTGTATCATGGTCTCTGAGGACAGGTGTCAATCCATATCTGCCAAGTGACCCTATGTAGGGGGAACAGTCTGTATTCTGCTCTGTGTCAGTGTGTATCAGGGATCCTTAGGATAGGTGTCAATCCATATCTGCCAAGTGACCCTATATAGGGGGAACAGTCCCTATTCTGCTCCGTGTCAGTGTGTATCAGGGATCCTTAGGATAGGTGTCAATCCATATCTGCCAAGTGACCCTATGTAGGGGGGATAGTCCCTATTCTGCTTTGTGTCAGTGTGTATCAGGGTCTCTGAGGTCAGGTGTCAATCCATATGTCAAGGTGTCAATATGTCATATGTCAGGTGTCAATCCATATCCATTGTGATTTAGGAATGTTAGGTGATTTATGCCCTTTATGGATTAAAACCAGACTCTGCATCAGCAGTGTAATTTTCCATGGGCGTTTTGCCATGGATCCCCCTTGCCACAGTCTAGGTGTTAGTCCCCTTGAAACAACTTTTCCGTCACTTTTGTGGCCAGAAAGAGTCCCTGTGGGTTTTAAAATTCGCCTGCCCATTGAAGTCAATGGCGGTTCGCCCGGTTCGCGAATGTTTGCGGAAGTTCCCGTTCGCCATTTGCCATTGTAACTTTCCAAGACACCATAAAACATGTACATGGGTACACAAATAATAGTGTTTCAAAATGGTAACTTGTATTACAACAATGATATTTTTAGTAAAAGTGAAGTTTTTTGCATTTTTCAAACACGAATGGCACTTTTACTGATGATATTATTGTTTTAATATAAGTTACCATTTTGAAACACTAATATTTGTGTTCAGCGAAGTCTCCCGAGTAAAACAGTACCCCCCATGTACAGGTTTTATGGTGTTTTGGAAAGTTAGAGAGTCAAATATAAGGCTTGCATTTCATTTTTTTCACATTGAAATTTGCCAGATTAGTTATGTTGACTTTTGAGACTGTATGGTAGCCCAGGAATAAGAATTACCCCCATGATGACATTCCATTTGCAAAAGTAGACAACCCAAGGTATTGCAAACGGGGTATGTCCAGTCATTTTTAGTAGCCACTTAGTTACAAACACTGGCCAAATATTTGTGTTTTGCTTTTTTCACTCAAAAACAAATATGAACGCTAACTTTGTGACTAAGTGGCTACTACAAAAGACTGGACATACCCCACTTGCAATACCTTGGGTAGTATACTTTTGCAAATGGTATGCCATCATGGGGGTAAATCTCATTCCTGTCTCAAAGGTAACATTACTAATCTGGCAAATTTCAATGTGAAAAAACGTAAAAGTTTAATGTGCTATATTTGACCCTGTAACTTTCCAAAACACCGTATAAACTGTTAATGGGGGCTACTGTTGTACTCGTGAGACTTTTCTGAATCCAAATATGAGCTTTTTTTGCAGTAAAAGTGGTATTATGGGGCGGAGCCAAGCAGTCGAGCGAGACGGACGCACATTTCATGAGCTCCGTAATACACAGCGATATTTACAGCTTCCAAATACCTCCGGTGACCCGAACCCGGGAAAAACAAGCACCCACACTCATAATGGGTCGCAAAACAAAAAAGCAAAAACCCGACAAGCCCAGGATGAGCATGAATATCGGGGACCTCCTGAGACAAGCGCACGCAGTGAGTGGGCCCAAGATGGCCGCTGAATACGACGGCTTTTCAGATTCCTCTGAGGAAATGCTGCCAGACAGGGGATCTACTATACTACCTTTACCTCCAACCCCGGCAGCCCCTCGAGGAGATGACTCCCAACCAGTGAAAACGGCTGTCCTGAAGGACCTGCTAGCCAGCCTTCAGAAAACCATTCAGGCTCCCTCCACTCGGACCTCTCAGGCCTTGTGGGTCGTATAGAGATCGTGGAAACAACATCCACGCAACAATCCCAACTATTCGCATCCCTGGAAGACGAAAAGCGATGCCTTAAAAAACACCCACCTTTGAGCAACGCTTTGCGTTCCTGGAAGACGCCCGGTGCCGCAATAACATCAAGGTCCGTGGTGTCCCAGAAGACCTGCCAACGGCAGAACTCCCACACCTGGCACAGCGACTGATCGGGACCTTGCTGACCCCCAAAAGGGCCAGAGGCATCAACATCGATTGGACCTTCCGAATCCCAAAACCACAGAGAGCACCGGAATCCGCCACAAGCGACATCGTGATACGTTTTTCCTGCAACTGGGATAAGGCGGCTGTCATGGCGGCACTGAAGGGAACATCACCATACGAGTTTGAAGGCATGGCGCTTACCTTCTATGCCGACCTTTCTGGAGACACACTTAAATGGAGAAAATCCCTGCAACCCTTCACAACATTGCTCCGCAACAGAGACACTTGATATCGATGGCGCTCCCCATGAATGCTACAGGTCCTGCAGGGCAATGTTACCCATGTGGTTCGAGATCTGACGGAGGCAGTCGCTCTACTAGAGGTCCTAGGCCTCCCGCGGGACTCTTTATCCAGGCTCGGCTCGCGCGGCACTTCAGCACTAACACATACCTGGGACATGGAGAAAGTTACCCCTTTTGTCCCGGCAGCCACCTACAAGACAGCCGCAACCTGAACAGTCGCAATGATTTAAGTTTTTATTGTTTGCTTTGTTACCTATCACTTTTTTTTTTACATTTGACACACTCTCAGGCACCTGACTTACACAAGTCCATACACCCCAACAAAGGGCCACTAAGGCTCAAATTCAGCTCCTCACCGCCCCCCCCCCCCCCCACCCCTACGACCCTGACAACCAACCAACAGCACAAGCAGCACCCAGGGGCATAACATTACCGCAGCTGTCAGTCTCCCATCCCGCAGCCCAAGACAAATGCCAAGCCCATAAAGCCAGGCTCCGGAGGCTAGACTAGCTCTAGCGATGCCCACACACCAATACTACTCTAATCGTAATCGTTTTGGTTCCCTTCTAACCATCAAACGTAATTTTTACTTTATTATTTTATTATAATTTTAATGGCCCCCATATGCAACCTCTAGCCACAGAACACCTAAGAGTCACAGGCTCACTGTAGCACCTTGCAATTGACAACATGACATACGGCCACCCCACATGGAGGCCACTTAATAGAATATATACAACGTACCGAACCCAGCATTCGAATAACCAAAAAATACTCGCCTCAGTGTATAAGACGCATCTGACACAATCTCTGTAATATTGTATGCAAACCGTGTATTGATATTGTTTGTAAGATTTTGGCAACTTACTGCTTATCTCCCAACATTGAGGAGAGCAAAAATAAAGAATTAAAACAAACAAACAAAAAAAAAACGGTATTATGACATTTACAGCTAAAATGTGAGGCGGAACTACAATTTTTTTAACAAATTTAAAATTTCTCACAGTTTTTTTTTTCATTTTATTCAGAATAAATTATGTTTCATATAGAAATATTTGATATGAAATTAAAGCCCAGTTTCTATAATAAGGGGGGGTGTATTTAATATGAAAGAGGTGAATTACGGGGGACATACTAAAAGGAATGACAGATTGGAATGCCCATAGACTTTAACAAGGCAGTGGAATGCCCATAGAGAATAATGGACATAAAAGGAATGCCCATAGAGAATAATGGAAACAAAAGATTCCAATTAGAGACAAAACTATTAGACATATGAAATAAATCTTTTGCCACAATACTCTCCAGATTCAGTGTCAATTTTTGAAATTGAGATTAAATGGGATTATCATTGTTTTCTATGGAATGACAATGGTGAATGACTAAAGAGAATGCCCATAGACTATAATGGGAGGCAACATATAAACTCATTTGCAGGTAAATCTGTGTAAAGTAGCAAATTCATCTTTACCACAGGTGTTCCCCAAGTACAGCAGTAGATTGTAAAATGAAAAGTAACTGGGATTATAGCTCTTTTCTATGGAATGACAGGTAAATTATACAATGGAATGCCCATAGAGTATAATGGGAAGCAATATGTGACTTGGAATCTGAACCGTGAAACATATCAAGTAAATCTTTTGCAGGCATACTCTGCGAGTTCAGTGGCAATTTTTAAAATTGAGATTAAGTGGGATTATCATTGTTTTCTATGGAATGACAATGGTGAATGACTAAAGAGAATGCCCATAGACTATAATGGGAGGCAACATATAAACTCATTTGCAGGTAAATCTGTGTAATGTAGCAAATTCATCTTTACCACAGGTGTTCCCCAAGTACAGCAGTAGAATGTAAAATGAAAAGTAACTGGGATTATAGCTCTTTTCTATGGAATGACAGGTAAATGATACAATGGAATGCCCATAGAGTATAATGAGAAGCAATATGTGACTTGGACTCTGAACCGTGAAGGTTCAGTGTAAATTCTTGAAATTGCCCAAGCCACACGTGTAGCGACGGAACTGCCGCCGGTGCAGTTGTACCGGGGCCCGCACGCTAATGGGGCCCATTGAGTGGCCCATGCACTTAGTGCCACCCGAATGGCCCTATATCTTCAGAAGCACTGTCAACACTGTGACCGTGTAATAGCGCGACAGGGCCCCTTGAAGAAAAAATAAATGCAGCCGCAACGCAAGTGCTGCTCGGAGGAAGTGACGGCCGGTCACTTCCTCCCAGCTCACTCTGCGCAGGAGGAGAGGCAGCGTGGAGGCCTTGAAGATGGAGAGCCACACTGACTCCCATCAGCCCCAGTCACCCTCCTGCAAAGAAACGGTAAGAAACAGGAGGGTGGCTGACAAATGAGCTGTTTGTGGCAGTGTGTATGTCTGTCAGTATGTGTATATATGTAGGTCTGTCAGTATGTATTAATGTATGTCTGTATGAATATATGTTTGTGTGTATGTATGGATGTCAGTGTCTGTATGCATGCATGTCAGTGTCTGTATGCATGCATGTCAGTATGTATATATGTATGTATACCAGTACCAATGTATGTCCTGTATGTCATTATGAATGTATGTCTGTGTGTGTGTGTGTGTATGGATATCAGTGTCTGTATGCATGTATGTCAGTATGCATGTATCTATGTCTGTCAGTATGTATGCATGCCAGTGTCAATGTATGCCAGTATGAATGTATGTATGTCAGTGTCTGTATGTCCTTATGCGTGTGAGTGTCTGTATGTGTCACGATTCGGGTAACCTAACACGCTAACACACACACAGAAAGGGTGCCATACCGGACCTTAGAGTGGCCGGGCTAAGCACACACAGAATAGTCAGGAGACAAGCCAAGTAAGGGGAACCAGAAGACAGGATAACGAGAAACAAGCCGAGGTCAAAGGGTAGGAGAAAGTCACAAAGTCAGTTTAACAAGCCAGAGAGTACGTAACCAGAAACACATGTTCAGTATCCTAGTAATACTAGTAAGCAAAGACCACAACAGGGCAGGGAGGAACAGGAAAGGTAAGTATTTAAACCCTGTGGTTAATTCTGATTGGATAACTTCCAATCAGAATTAACAATCACACGTGGGAGATATCTAAACCTCCCACTGTGATTGAGGCACTGTGCCTTTAACGCCGGTTCAGGTGGCTGACCGCGGTGTGTACAAGAGTGGGCGGTCCCCCAGCGTTCAGCGTCATGCATGCTGCCACTGGGGGACGGAGAGGAGGATGCGGGCGGCATCCGAGGCTGGGAGGATGCCGCCCAGCGAGCGTATGCCGGGAAAGGACCCGCGGACGGCTGGAGGGTGAGTACCGCGAGCGGACTGCAGCCTCCCCTCGCAGCCGCCCGCGGGATCCTGACAGTATGTATGTTAGTATGTGTCTGTCTGTCAATATGTATGCCTGTGTGTCTGTATATGTGTGTCAGTATGTATGCCTATATGCGTGTATGTCTATTTCAGTATGCGTGTCTGTTAATATGTATCTTTGTGTGTATCTGTGTCCTTTTGTATCAGTGCGTGTGTTTGTGTCTGTGTGTGTGTGTATTCCTGTGGGCGGGCTTGGATGCGGGCTCCCAGGGGCCCAGACACGCAGCTAAGTTAGGGGCCTTAAAATTTCTGATGACTGCCCTGTATACAACCTAGAAATTTTGACTTGGGGTGCCCTGGGAAAATACTGAAATATTTAGGGCACCTTTAACCTAAAATGTTTGGGAACAACTGGATTAGCCAATGGAAACAAAACATAGCTCACATAGCTAAACAGCAATGTAACCAAACCACTTATTATTGGTATTTATATAGCTCCAATTTATTTCACAGCGCTTTACAATATTAGAAAAGAAGGAAATTTAATGAAATGAGACAATTATAAAGTCTTACATGAACAATAGGTTGATGAGGATCCTGCTCAGAGAAGCTTACAATATAGAGACACTTAAAACAGATGAAGTGATCTGGTTGTCTATAGCAGGCCCGGACTGGCCATTGGGCACACCGGGCAAATGCCCGGTGGGCCGCAATGGCCGTGGGGCCGAGGCCGGCAGGGGAAATCTCCCCTGCCAGCCCCTGCAGGGCCAGCGCTATCCAAGCGCCAACCTTGCTGTGTGTCTCCATGGACCGGTGGGGAGATCAAAGATCTCCCTCACCGGCCCAGAGACACTGAGATGCGGCCGCCGGCTGGGGAGGGAGGCAGGAGAGAGTACCGGCGGAGCTCTAGCCAGCAGCTCCGCCGGGTCCTATTGCGAGGTCTGAGCGTTGCCGCGGTTACCGCAGCAACGCTTAGATCTCGCGAGAGTTAACTCTAGCCTGCAGGTTAGAGTTCACTCTCACCACTGGACCACCAGGGAAGGAAGCATGGCTCCCCACCCCCAGGAAGAACGGATCCCCACCTCCCTCCCAGGCAGACCGGCTCCCCACACCCTCCCAGGCTAAGGTAAGAAGGGAGTGGGGGGGGGGGGATATAATTTTTTTTTTATTATTAATAAAAAATATATATATTTTAATTTAAATACAGCACCCAGACACACACAGGACCCCCAGACAAACACAGCACCCAAACACACACAGCACACCCAGACACACACAGCACCCTCAGACACACACAGCACCTCCAAACACACACAGCACCCTCAGACACACACAGCACCCTCAGACACACACAGCACCCCCAGACACACACAGCACCCAGACACACACAGCACCCCCAGACACACACACAGCACCCCTAGACACACACACAGCGCACCCAAACACACACAGCACCCAAACACACACAGCACGCCCCCAGACACACACAGCATGCCCCCAGACGCACACAGCACCCCCAGACGCGCACTCACAAACGCACACAGCACCCGCAGACGCACCCTCAGACACACAGCACCCTCGCTCACACACACAGATATATATATAAAATAACCCTCAGTGAGTTAACAAAGAAAATTAGAAACCTAGAATGTGACAGCAGATAAAAACACCCTCACACATACAATACGTCCAAATATATCTCTCTATCTCTCTCTCTATCTATATATATATATATATACACACACACACACACACACTACAGCACCCCTCACACTGCACCACTACACACATTACGCTCCAGATATACACACTAGATCCCTTACCCCATATGCACTCTTAATCCTCTATACACACACACACACACACACACACAATCTCCTATACACACTCTGGGTCCTTTACACACTAGAACTCCTACACACACACACACACTGCATTCCTCGTCAGCAAACACATACAACATTCTCTAAACACACCCTCTCTACAACCCCTACACACACTACGTCACCTATACACACACACACACTACAGCCCGTATACACACTCTCGCTACATCCCCTATAACACTATGCCCCCTATACACACACTCTCTACAGCCCCTAGCCACACATATTACACCACAAACACAAATTAAATTGACCTATTTACACAATACCACACCACACTCTACACACACGCAATCCCTCAAGCAGGCTCCAAACACATGCACCATACACTTTCCTGGCCCTTCTGTCCTCGGGTATACCACTTGTGGAGACACCAGAGACAATTTAAAAGCAAACACAGCGCAAGCATGTTATTACATTTGCTTGCGCTGCGCAGAACAAATCCAGGGCCTTTTTCTAATGCCAGAGCTCTTCAGCGCGGCTCTGCGCATTGAACCAACATGCTCACTTTGAGAGGGGGCGTGCTTGTAATTAGTGATGACAAAACACACCCTCTCTGGCCCCACCCCCTTCTTAGGGGGCCGCTCTGATTGAAAAATGCCCGGGCCTAATTTTTTTCCCAGTCCAGCGCTGGTCTATAGTGTCATTTTCTCTCTGTGCTCCTAACCTGGCTTGTCCTTGCACTCAGGATGACACCTGTTATCCTGTGCTCAGCTAGTACAAGCACATCCGCTCACTCTATTGGTTAAAGCACAGTCATAAACTTGAAAATGTTTACATTGTAACAAACTTTAAAATAAATCTATATTTTATTTATACATTGTAACAAACATAGCATTTCTTAAGCGCTGTCTAACACCAGACTGATCAGCAGTTGCCAACTGAAGCCAAAAGCACTTCTCTGAAAAGAAATTGGTGCTGCAATGGCTTCCTGTAACAAGGCATATATGTGTGGCCGTAATGAAGACTTATCATTAGACGAAGTCTACAAAATCCTTTCTAAAATAGAATTTTATGAAAGCGAACTAATATCACTGCCACCTGTACTACCAAGAGGAGGTGAGGTGTTTCTCTATTGCCCCTCAGATACAATTGCTGGTCATGAGCATGACTTCCGATATGATCAGTACAGATGGATATCCAAAGGATCCAACTTTCATGGTAAGCGCAAGTATCTTCCGGAAGTACTTAAAAGATACTATTACTTAAAGGATCCAAATGGGAAAAAGAAAGATTCCCTGCATGGTTTTCGCAAACATGTGTACTGCTTACGAGAATGTAAGAATTTAAGAAAACATTACCTACTACATTACTTGGGTGATGAAAGTTTACATCGTGAAGTATGCCATGGGAACAGTAAACTATCCAACAAAAGTTTTGTTTCCACAATGAAAAGTGCCATCACAGAAATAAAGGAGTCTGTGCAACAGAGAGAGCCAATGAGCACTTACAAACATTTACTAAGCCAATATTCATACCGTGGATCTAACAAGCACATGAGTGTTGACCGGCCCAGAAACTTAAAACAGGTGCAAAATTTCTCCTATCAGGAAAAGAAGAAGAAAAGAGTCTGCAATGATGAAATATTTAGTTTGCTTGAACTGGCAGTTCACCTTGATGATTATATAAAAAAGGTAACAATTTTTCCAAATCTTGCAGTTTCATTTGGGCACCCAGACATGTTAAGTAAAGCTCGGAAACTTATTTCTATATCAAATCAAGATGCTTCATTGCCACAACTGTTATCCTATGATACCACATTTAATGTTGGTGACTTTTATCTCTCAACATTTGTGATGAGAAATATTACTTTAATTGGTAACCCCATTTTTCCTGTTGCTTTTCTTCTACATGAAAGAAAATTTAAAGCTTGCCATAGAGAATTTTTATGTGACATTCTAAACTGTTTGGATGGGTGCAAGATTACATGCATTCCATTTGTTACTGACAGAGAAAGGGGTATTGCAGAACCTCTCCAGACATATTTTCCAAACATACCTCATTTATACTGCACAAACCATATTTTGAGAGATATAGATGCCTGGATAAGAAAGCATGGGGGAAAAAAAGATGATTTAAAAGTGTTAAAGGACAACATAACACAGATGATTGATGCAGAATCTCTTTCAATGTTTGACCGTCTTTACAATTTGTTCAGACTAAAATGGAGCAAAGAATTTATAGATTATTTTGAAAGACAACTAAAGGATTGCATCTCAAAATATTCTGCTAAATTCCTAACATCCAAATTTGCTGCTTTTGTCAATGATAAGAATGCAACGAACAATATCAGTGAAAGTTTCAACAAAGTTATAAAGAACCAAAACGAATGGAAAGAACTGCCTGTTGATGCGCTCGTTCTTGCAATGTTTTATATGCAGTGTTATTACCTGCATGAATTTGAACGAGCACTCTGTGGACTTGGAAACTATGAAGTAAAAAAAGAGTTTTCCCATCTGAGAAGAAGAGTGACAGATATAGTATTCCCTGCTTTTTATCCACTTGAAACCATAATTGAGAACATCAAAAGTTCAGGTCCTGAGCCAGTGAAAGGAATAGAAAAGGGAAAACATTATCGAATGAGCCAAAGGTCTTTAGCTAAATACTGCATAGAATCTGGTGGTATTACCCTCTGTCCACAGTCTTCAACATTTGTTGTACATGGCATTTATGGTAGACTACATGCAGTAAAACTTCTTCCCGAACCTGCTGTTTGTTCTTGTCCCAGCACAGGGCTGTGCTATCATATTATAGCAGCTCAAATGTCGGTTGGGTGGAAGGAGGCAGTGGACAAGCAAACGTACTCATTGTCAATGCTTTGCAAAAAAAAACCGAGGTCGATCAATAAGATCAGGAAGGAAGAAACCAAGGAAAGGGGATTATGATTATGATGTTGAGCCAGCACCTGATTCAGTTCTTTACTGTTCACCTGAGAGAGAACATTTACAACAAAGAAGTTCTGGAGATCAGATATCTCAATCCAAATTAAAGCCAAAGTTTGAGATCTCAGACATAAGCATTGAAAACCAACCAAAACACTCTACACCAATAAAAGAAATGGCTCAAGGAAACGAAACTGATGTAGACAACGCATTGTCCCCATGGGATGTTCCAGCAGCAGATCTGGATTACAAACTGTTAGATACAGTGGAAAAAGAAATTCTGAAAACATTGGATCCTGGAGAATGGCTTTGTGATGAAGTTATAGAAGAAGCCATAAGCAATTTTATCTGTCAGAGAAATCTCACAGAAAAGGTTTTGCTGTGTCCCACCTTCATTTACCAGAGTATGGTAAGAGGCGCAACAGACATATTTTACAGCTTTCTGGGGGGACATGTTGCTTTAAATAAAGACATTCTCTTTCTTCCTTTCAATACAGATGCCTGGGGGCCTGGACAACACTGGTGCCTTTCTGTCATCATTTTCAACACCAAAGAAGTAATTTTTTTTAGATTCTATGAAAGAAAAAGGAAAAACAAAAGAACACGCTGATATTGTTTTATCAATTGCCGCTGCATGTTATCAGTTAGCAAACATATCTTTTGCCAAAGAGGAATGGACAGTATACCTTTGTGAAGATGCAGTGCAACAAGACAATAGTTTTAACTGTGGTGTCTACACTATATTAAATGCTTATTCTATAATCTCTGGAGATCAGTATCGTAATATTGTTAGTCAACTTGTTCGTAAATGGATTGCATTTAATGTAGCACAACACAAACAGTGTAACTGCAAACGACAAAACAGAAAAAAATTTAACAAAGGTTCCTACAGTAAAAAACACAAAGCACTTCTACAAATGAACATGAATGCCAATGTCATCGTGAAGCCACTAGCTAACTACATATTAACTCTTGTACATAAGGACAGCAGCGGATGGTCTACGTGTGCCCAGAATACTTGCCCTGGAACATTTACCACAACTGAGTGCATGGTTTTTTGTTGCAATTGTCGCCAATGGTATCATGCATCTTGTCTGTTAGAAAAAGCATCAAAGCTCCCAATATATTACCTATGTCAACAGTGCTCAGGATAAGGGGTTCTGCTGCTGCTCCCCAGTGCACTTTCCCTCTCTTCCATATTTACCTTGTCATTTCCAAGAAAGCAGCTGTGGTCACAGGTTATTTCAAATGTACAATCTGATAATTAATTTTACCTGTAATAAACTTGAAAGCGACATGCATCAATAGAATTTTCTCAAACACTTTTATACAAGTATGTATATATACACCAAACAATAAGGTATACAGGTATTGAAAAAAAACAATAATACATTGTCAAACCGAATATCCAATTACACTTATACTGGTAACAATTACAATGATATGGGATGTTGCGTCAAGAGTGCCTCCACAGATGGTGTTGGTGGGTTGGTACCTCCTCTCCCTTTATTGATGTCTCTCTGTCAGAACCAGGATGCAACAGGAACCAGACGCCCAACACCATCTGTGGAGGCACTCTTGACGCAACAATAATTCCATATCATTGTGAGTGTTACCAGTATAAGTGTAATTGGTAACACTGATAATCCCACTTAATCTCAATTTTAAAAATTGGCACTGAACTCGCAGAGTATGCCTGCAAAAGATTTACTTGATATGTTTCACGGTTCAGATTCTAAGTCACATATTACTTCCCATTATACTCTATGGGCATTCCATTGCATCATTTACCTGTCATTCCATAGAAAAAAGCTATAATCCCAGTTAATTTTAATTTTCCAATCTACTGCTGTACTTGGGGAACACCTGTGGTAAAGATGAATTTGCTACATAACACAGATTTACCTGCAAATGAGTTTATGTGTTGCCTCCCATTATAGTCTATGGGCATTCTCTTTAGTCATTCACCATTGTCATTCCATAGAAAACAATGATAATCCCACTTAATCTCAATTTTAAAAATTGCCACTGAACTCGCAGAGTATGCCTGCAAAAGATTTACTTGATATGTTTCACGGTTCAGATTCCAAGTCACATATTGCTTCCCATTATACTCTATGGGCATTCCATTGTATAATTTACCTGTCATTCCATAGAAAAGAGCTATAATCCCAGTAACTTTTAATTTTACAATCTACTGCTGTACTTGGGGAACACCTGTGGTAAAGATGAATTTGCTACATTACACAGATTTACCTGCAAATGAGTTTATATGTTGCCTCCGATTATAGTCTATGGGCATTCTCTTTAGTCATTCACCATTGTCATTCCATAGAAAACAATGATAATCCCACTTAATCTCAATTTCAAAAATTGCCACTGAACTCGCAGAGTATGCCTGCAAAAGATTTACTTGATATGTTTCACGGTTCAGATTCTAAATCACATATTACTTCCCATTATACTCTATGGGCATTCCATTGCATCATTTACCTGTCATTCCATAGAAAAAAGCTATAATCCCAGTTACTTTTCATTTTACAATCTACTGCTGTACTTGGGGAACACCTGTGGTAAAGATGAATTTGCTACATTACACAGATTTACCTGTGAATGAGTTTATGTGTTGCCTCCCATTATAGTCTATGGGCATTCTCTTTAGTCATTCACCATTGTCATTCCATAGAAAACAATGATAATCCCACTTAATCTCAATTTCAAAAATTGACACTGAATCTGGAGAGTATTGTGGCAAAAGATTTATTTCATATGTCTAATAGTTTTGTCTCTAATCGAAATCTTTTGTTTCCATTATTCTCTATTCTCTATGGGCATTCCACTGCCTTGTTAAAGTCTATGGGCATTCCAATCTGTCATTCCTTTTAGTATGTCCCAATTACGGTGTACGTTTGGCTCAGTCCTTAACCCCTTAAACAAAAATAAAATACAAACCCCTCTCCACAGTATACAAACCACTCCAAGCAACTCCTGGCGATTATTATTATTATTTGGTAAAGTTAGCATTATTAACCAGGCTGGTGGCAGGGCTGAGAGTGATGTGAGTGAGGTTTATCAAACTGTCAGTGAAATATGCTGACCTGGAACAACCTCCAATTCTTCAATACACACTGGGTGTAGCAAGATGGCCGCGCTTGGTTATCACGTGACTGTCCTGTACTCCTAGTCACGTGACCTGTAAAACATGGCTGCTTCCAGCTCAGCCAGACATGTGTGTTAGTATCAGGACATCAGGTGATTATACCCTCACTTTATATTATATAATAGCAATTATAATTATCAATAATATAATATTACAGCATTTTATTATTATTTTAATTATCTCCAGCTGTAACTGAGCAGGGACTGTAATCACTGCCTGCACTATAGTCCTGTTATTATTATTATTATCATCCCCAGCTGTCACTGAGCAGGGACTGTAATCACTGCCTGCACTATAGTCCTGTTATTATTATTATTATCATCCCCAGCTGTAACTGAGCAGGAACTATAATCACTGCTTGCACTATAGTCCTGTTAATAATAATAATAATAATAATAATAATATCATCCCCAGCTGTAACTGAGCAGGGACTGTAATCACTGCCTGCACTATAGTCCTGTTATTATTATTATTATTATTATTATCATCCCCAGCTGTAACTGAGCAGGGACTGTAATCACTGCCTGCACTATAGTCCTGTTAATATTATTATTATTATTATCATCCCCAGCTGTAACTGAGCAGGAACTATAATCACTGTCTGCACTATAGCACTGTTATTAATATTATTATCATCCCCAGCTGTCACTGTGCAGGGACTATAATAACTGTCTGCACTATAGCACTGTTATTATTATTATTATTATTATTATCCCCAGCTTTCTCTGAGCAGGGACTGTAATCACTGTTTGTCAGATGTCAAAGATAGTTTTTTTACCTGCTTTGTTTCAGGTGAGCTATTCTGTTATGTAGGCGATTATTAAATCCTTTGTTACCTACCTGTACATCCATACTTGCTGCAGACCTGCTTCACCTTTATGGCCCTTTGCCTCGCTATACTGCTCCAGGTATCCAAGTATCTTACGAAAATATAGCGCTTTATTCTATCAGTCACTGATCTAATTTAACTGAGAATAATAAAATAATATAACTAGTTATGTCTAAACGCAAATAACACTGTATTGTTTATATTGTCACCACTTGTCAATTAGGCTCAAAGGAAATTAAACATATATTTTGTCTCATGTCTAAATAAAGGAACACTCCAAGCACTATAACTACTACAGCACAAAACTAATAGCTATGGTGCCAGAAGTACCCTGGCGTCCACCTTTTACAATGACTTGACTTCTAACCTGGTATTAGGTGGACGCAGCCCCCGTCCCCACTACAGTCTTCAGGAAGACGCAATCTCCTTTTTCGGATCTTCTAGTCCTGCACTGCCCTGGTGGGAGGATTGTAATAAAATCTCTATGGATGTTTTTCTATTTATAATAAATGCAAAATTAGTCTGAATATTAAACCTTTTAAAAATCTCTTTTCCAGATTTCGGTTATCCCACATGATATCACTAAAGAGAATCCTTGCTCTCCTCTACATGGAAATTCCTGGAATCCTGAATTTCTCCATTGTAAAGGGCTAATGTGACCTATCCTGGACTCTGTGCCCACACCATGGCGACTCTGAGTGTGTCGTATCTTAGTGTATCCTTTCCTTGACTCATTGTCTCTTCATTTTGATCCCTGGATAAGCATCTCTTTTTGTGTTGTTCCACATGTTCTAACACATTTGAGTTTTTGTCCTGAATCTTTCCATCTCATTGTAATTGCTCACCATGACAAGCACATATATCACTTTAGGAATCCTTTACCTTGTACAAGGCTTCCCTTATGGTATTCAGTCTGGTCTCCTTCCAGTTCTCCTGCGGACCCAAGGACTCTCACTTTCTCAGATAGGTCTCACACGAGTCCTGTATCTTCCATGGTTGCTAAAAGTATTTTGGTCGCCATTAGTGGATGGACATTTGAGCCGTAGGGTGTGGCTGCGGCTCAGTACAGGAGGTCTGTGTATCTGTTGCCTTTTATGTTCTTTACTGCCCTCTGGAGCTACCTTTACCCCCCTGGCTTGGCTTCTTTTGCTTATGCACGTGTTCTCCTCCCTCCAAGATGTGGCACTAGATGCTGTGTCTGTGGCAGTCCTGACAAGAGAGCAGGTGGGAGTAGGAAATTCACTTCAAGTGGTGGCTTATAAACTGGGCTCCGTGCTGGCCGGAGGTGGGTCCTTAACCCTGCTTGAAGCTCTGGGCTGGAGACCGATCTTCCTGCTTCTAGCAGCTGCTTACTTTCTGGCTGTGCTTTGTGTTGGTGCCCGAGTCCTTCAGTCAGAAGAGTCAGCAAGACGAGTGGACCTCAAGAATCCATACAGTAAAGTGGGCCTGAGAGAAGTGATCAGAAAGGTGCTGTGGGTCCCAGGGACCATGTGGACATGTGGCTATGTGTTAATGTATAAACTGGGTGAGTGCTGGGGTCCTAAATCCATGTATGAATATCTAAATACTGTATTTAATGGCATTGCTGTGGAACTAATGACAGCTTTTCTGGTTGCCATCACACTTTTTTTGAGCAGAGGAGCCGGTTAGCCCAGCACGCTCAGCTGATCATGCCATCAAGCAGAAGTTCACATTCAATTAATAATTTTATAGAACCAGATATGTATATTGCACTCACAAACAAGGAGCAGGTTAAGAACTGCTCAGGCTATATGCGCATTGAATGTAAATCCCGCCTTATATGCAGGAAAACGATGGACAGCCGAAATCCAATTGAACAAACGTTATTCTTTAAAATAAGTAACACACATCTCAAACGTATTCAGGTAGTCTCTCGGATATACCTGCTAAAAAGTCTTCAGCAATACCAATAGCCGGGACTCTGGATTCCCGGACTGTAGCGTTCGTACCGGTGGGCCGAGTTCGATTTCGTATGCGTCCTTAAGTCTCTGTCCATCAATATTTAAAGCCACCCTGTGGGCGTATCTCAGTCCTGCACACTACATGAACCCAGCAAGTTTCCAGAGCACCTTGCGTAATTACGTTAGTGTGCTACTACGCCACACGAAAGACGTCCTCGAACTCCGCCCACTGGTACGAACGCTACAGCCCGGGAATCCAGAGTCCCGGCTACTGGTATTGCAGAAGACTTTTTAGCAGGTATATCCGAGAGACTAATGAGACGGAATACGTTTGAGATGTCTGTTACTTATTTTAAAGAATAAAGTTTGTTCAATTGGATTTCGGCTGTCCATCGTTTTCCTGCATATAAGGCGGGATTTACATTCAACGCGCATATAGCCTGAGCAGTTCTCTACCTGCTCCTTGTTTGTGAGTGCAATATACATATCTGGTTCTATAAAATTATTGGTGTTTAAACAATATTACGCTGTATGGTTTTTATATTTTTTTCTTCCATGTTGAGGTCAACATATTTGCAAGTTTTATTATTTTATACATTTTTATATTTTAAGTATATTGGTGCATAAAATCACGTTAAAGGACCACTCTAGGCACCCAGACCACTTCAGCTTAATGAGGTGGTCTGGGTGCCAGGTCCTTCTAGGGTTAACCCATTTTTTCATAAACATAGCAGTTTCAGAGAAACTGCTATGTTTATGAATGGGTTAAGCCTTCCCCCTATGTCCTCTAGTGGCTGTCTCATTGACAGCCGCTAGAGGCGCTTGCGTGCTTCTCACTGTGATTTTCACAGTGAGAGCACGCCAGCGTCCATAGGAAAGCATTATGAATGCTTTCCTATGTGACCGGCTGAATGCGCGCGCAGCTCTTGCCGCGCGTGCGCATTCAGCCGACGGGGAGGAGAAGAGGAGGATCGGAGGAGGAGAGCAGAAGGAGATCTCTCCGCCCAGCGCTGGAAAAAGGTAAGTTTTTACCCCTTTCCCCTTTCCAGAGCCGGGCGGGAGGGGGTCCCTGAGGGTGGGGGCACCCTCAGGGCACTCTAGTGCCAGGAAAACGAGTATGCTTTCCTGGCACTAGAGTGGTCCTTTAACTAGTTTGCACATACACTGAAATTTGAAATTGCACTTTAAATGAAGCATAATTTGAATTATTTGCACAATAATTAATAAGCACTGTTTGCTGTTTTTAACACTTTGTGATTTCTTAAAAGCATGTATATTTAAAAAGCACGATTTTAAAGGCACAGAGCACTTTATGTTTTGGTTTGATATTTGATTTAGTGTTCTGTGGAGATAAATACACTGATAAGGTGCTGATATTTAACAATATATATTTTTAGTGCCATTCATTCTTGTAATTTTTGGTTGTTTTCACATTCACATTAGCTGAGTGACAGGTGAGCTCTGCACTCTGGGCTCTAGGAGAGCTCTGCTCAAAATGAACTTGGCACAGTCCAGGGAAATGTAGCTGGAAGTCTCTTTGCCCCATGTACTCAGCATTGAGCTGTAAGGGTTATGGCACCTACAGAGCCCCATTAATGTAAAAACTAGGTAAGTACCATGGAGCATGTAGCCACAAGTAAATATATTACAGGGTTTGACACATTTTCTTGGAATCTAGTAGCCAGCTAAGGTTTTTAAACGTAAAAAATACAATTCTTAAAGGGTCACTGTAGTCACCAGAAACACTGCAGCTTAAAGGATTACTATAGTGTCAGGAAAACAAACTCGTTTTCCTGACACTATACAACCCTCAGGGCCCCCCTCCCTTGGCGCTGAAGGGGTTAAAACCACTTACCTTTATCTAGCGCAGGGCTCCCTTGGCGCTGGTCACCTCTCCTCCCCCGCCGACGTCAGCTTCCGAGTGGAGCGGAATGCGCATGCTCGGCAAGAGCTGCGCGCTCATTCAAACAGTCCATAGGATAGCATTTCTCAATACTTTCCTATGGATGTTCTGCACGCTGGATGCAAATTAAAATCCAGCGTCGCAGAAGCGCCTGTGGCTCTCCGGAAGATAGCCACTAGAGGCTGGATTAACCCTGCAATGTAGTTTCTTTGAAACTGCTATGTTTACATCTGAAGGGTTAAAACCTGGGGGACCTGGCAAACAGACCACTTCATTAAGTGTCCCTTTAATGTAGTTGTTCTGGTGTCTGTAGTATGACAAAAGGCAGTGTTTACATTGCTGCCTAACACCTCTAGTGACATTCACTCAGACAACATCTAGAGGTCACCCAAGTTCAGCGTCTCCATGCTCTGCAAACTAACAAAGCCATGTGAATTGATCCTATGGTGATCACTGAGGGATACTCTATGCAGAGATCTTAACAAAGCCAGGCTGTGAATGGGTCCTGGAGTGATCACCAGGGGAGAATCTATGGAGACAAACAACGTAGTGAATGGACATTTGAGCCGTAGGGTGTGGCTGTGGCTCAGTACTGGAGGTCTGTGTATCTGTTGCCTTTTATGTTCTTTACTGCCCTCTGGACAATCTATGGAGAGAACTTAAAGCCAGGCTGTGAATGGGTCGTGGAGTGATCACCAGGGGAGAATCTATGGATAGAGTTGAGCGAACCAGTTCGGGTTCGTACCGAACATTACGTTTTTTGGACCCCGGACCCGAACACGGACATTTCAGTGTATGTTTGGGTTGGAGTTCGGTGTTCGGCGATTTAATGGCGCATTTTGCATTTTTCAACAAGCGTTTGACTCACGTGCCCTTAGAAGCCATCACAGCCATGCCTACTAATGGAATGGCTGTGATTGGCCAGTGCAGCATGTGACCCAGCCTCTATATATAACCTGGAGTCACGTAGCTCCACATGTCACATGAGCTCTGTTTAGTGTAGGGAGAGGATGCTGCATCTGTGAGAGACAGATTAGGAAAGAATTCTGGTGTTGAATCTGCAAACTACAGCGATTATTTGTGTAGGTGCTATACTACATTTTTGTACCCTGCCCTGACCCCAGTGCCACAGAGAGTGCAGTGCACTTGCAACTGCATGTGTGCCAGGCACATTACTTTAATCCTGTTCTGGTAGCTCAGTGGGCAACATCTAGGCATTTTTAAATACTGCAATTTTTTTGGTGCTGAATAGTACATTTGCGTACTGCATTTCTTGCAGTCTAATAAAACCCTTAAATACTACTGTTACATTGTTGGTTTAAAAAAAAAAATCTAACTTTTTTTTGCTAAATTGGACATTTGCGGCCTGTGGTGCATGCAACGGCACCCCCAGACGTAAAAGAGTTAAACCGCCATTTAGTAGATCTTCCCTTCCAGAGACACAGGCACAGCTACTGTAGACACCAATACAGCGAACCGGAGAAGCATATGAATGCCGTAAACAGCTGAACCGGAACCATATGAATGCTGTAAACAGCCGAATAGGAAAAACCATACGAATAGGTTTACACTCCTAGCAGTCAAACTGGAACAGCATACGGTAAATCCCCCCAAGAACGAGACAAAGCTCCGTGTTGAGGGTCAAGCAGTGAACAGACAGAGCTGTGGGTTTATTGTTCTTATATACACATTAGTACCACCCACAGGGTTTTGGAAAAAAAACAATAAACACGTACAAGACACTTCAACACAAAATCCTCCCCTCTGCCTGTGATACAATTACCTTACACAATGGGTAATGTAATTATCACAAGCAGAGAAATAAACTTTTTCCACATTATTCATAAAAGTATGCATCACATTCACACAATCCTTTGTCCAAAAATAGTTAAAGGGCCAGACAGTCTTTCTTTAGGCAATGTGGATAATGGTAAAAGCAAACAAAAGGTAGAGGTTCCCAGGCAACATGGTAGGGGTTTGTTACAATCAGATTCACATAAAACTTACATTTTCAGAATCAGCATACCTCAAATACAAACATACGTCAAAATCATACATATTGGTCCAGTGGTTCAAAAGATAGATCGTAGTCCTTTGTGACCAAATGAAGCATGGCTTTTCTGCCCAAAACCAGTTCCACAGAGTCTTCTATCCTGGAGATAATTGGGAAGTAATCCAATTATCTCCAAGGACAGAGGCAAAACTCCATTGAACACATGGCAGCAAAAGACAATAAAATACATAAAAATATATAACTGTGCAGCCATTGCATAAAACAGGTACATTCAACATATCCCCAGATAGCTCAGATCTGAGCACACATTATTACTGAATGGCTCTCAGATCCCATACATACATTTCAATTGCCATGGAGCTAAAGTCTTTCCCATAGTCTTTCCTTATACGAATGGGCTCCATGGCACAGCTATCTGGGGTATCACCGCTCAAACAGAGCAAGCACCGAATGACCCGGCTTTTGTGTCTTTGCAGGTCAAAATCAAGCTTTTTAACATGGGGCCATAGTCCAGAGGCAACAGGCGGGCAACCAGGCTCCTCCAATGCAATGTGGCGAGATTGGTCTCGTCACATCTCTCCCCTTTTCCAAACAGACTAACAGGGTATCTGACCTCCTGCCGGTCAGTGCCCTGGTTAGTCCAGCAGCCCACCCACAAAACACAATCAGTAATACAGCCCACCCACAATAACTGGTTACTACACCTGTGTAGAGGAGAAACTTGTCCATGTCCAGGTGCCTCACCATGGCTGTGTGGGTGACTGGTAAGCCGACTTGGTGGGTTGCTGAGTGGGCAGAGACCAGCGGTACTCTGCCCTGGTGCCAGCACTACCACGGGAGTAGTCTGGTTGCTGGAGGGGGAGACTGACTGTCTCCCATTTAGATACACAGCTCTGCTGCCAGAGGGGACTGTCTCCCATTTAGATACACAGCTCTGCTGCCCGACTGTCTCCCCTTTGGCTAAACTGCCCTGTCGCTGGGGGGCAGGACCTACCGTCCCTACCCCCTGTGCTGTAAGTGCAGAGACCACGGTCCCATCTGCTCGGTTGTGGGGCTTACTGTCTCCCCCTGGTACGTTAAGCTGCCGCTGGGGAGAGGGGGTATCAAACTCCTCTCCCATATATGCTTCCAGCCGCGGGGGAGGGAGACCGACTGTCTCCGCTCCCAATACAGAGTCCTGCTGCTGGGGAAAGGAGACTGGGCTCCCAATTCCCTGCAGATCACACTGCCGTTGGGGAATGGAGACTGGGCTCCTAATTCCCTGCAGATAACACTGCCGCTGGGGAATGGAGACTGGGCTCCCAATTCCCTGTAGGACACTCTGCTGCTGGGGAATGGAGACTGTGCTCCCAATTCCCTGCAGATCACACTGCCGTTGGGGAATGGAGACTGGGCTCCCAATTCCCTGCAGATCACACTGCCGCTGGGGAATGGAGACTGGGCTCCCAATTCTCTGCAGATCACACTGCCGCTGGGGAATGGAGACTGGGCTCCCAATTCCCAATAAATCATACTGCCGCTGGGGAATGGAGACTGGGCTCCCAATTCCCTGCAATTCACTCTGCTGCTGGGGGACAAGAGCAACTACCTCTGCCCACTGTAACTCAGCCTGCCGCTGGGGAATGGAGACTGGGCTCCCAATTCCCTGCAGATCACACTGCCGCTGGGGAATGGAGACTGGGCTCCCAATTCCCAATAAATCACACTGCCGCTGGGGAATGGAGACTGGGCTCCCCATTCCCTGCAGATCACACTGCCGCTGGGGAATGGAGACTGGGCTCCCAATTCCCAATAAATCACACTGCTGCTGGGGAATGGAGATCGGCCCAGCATCCCTGTAGGGCCGGTGGAGAGACCTCGGTCCCATCTCCACCTGCCGCCTGGGGTTCCTCCCAGTAAATCTCTACAATATCTGCCCAGCTGAATGGGTCTGGATCTGGGTCTCCGCTTCCCTGCTGAGCCTTCTCACTGGAGTGGAACAGATTTTGGAAGCCCTGCTCCAGCTCCAGCTCTCGGGTCACTAGGTGGACCAGGTCTTGTTCAATCTCATGAAGGTCATCCCAGTCATACCTGCTCTTCCTCCACTCAAAGAGATCATGGAACCCGGCTTGTGTAGCGCTCCCAAACTCAGGCTCTGCAAAAGTCTCCCATAACAAGCCAGGACCATCAAACTCATCTCCCTCTGGCTTGTCATGCTCGGCTGTCCGGGGTAGGTACTGAGCTTCATACCACCAGAGCGCCTGGTAGGCATCCTCCAGCAACATCTCCCGCCTTACCAGGTACTTCAGATCTTCTACCCACTCTTCCAGGGGCTGCTCTCCCAGGAAAGGCATCCGCAGGGCTAGTTGCTTCTGCTGTCGCTGCTCGTCCTTGGGGAGCCTTTCGTCCCGCAGATATTCCACAATACCCAGTGCCTGGTACCAGATGCCTTTGCAGACTGCATCTCGGTCATCCATGACACCCTCATCGTACTCCACTGCTGGTTCCATCCCGGTGCTGTCAGGGTCGCTGTACTGGGACATCCGTTGCCCTCAAATTGTACAATTCACGGAATGGTGTCTCCTGTAGCTGTCCTTCTGGCTGTAGGAACGATCCCACCGCTGCCACCAATTGTAACGGCACCCCCAGGCATAAAAGGGTTAAACCGCCATTTAGTAGATCTTCCCTTCCAGAGACACAGGCACAGCTGCTGTAGACACCAATACACCGAACCGGAGAAGAATATGAATGCCGTAAACAACTGAACCGGAACTATATGAATGCTGTCAACAGCCGAATAGGAAAAACCATACGAATAGGTTTACACTCCTAGCAGTCAAACTGGAACAGCATACCATAAATCCCCCCCAAGAATGAGACAAGGCTCTGTGTTGAGAGTCAAGCAGTGAACAGACAGAGCTGTGGGTTTATTGTTATTATATACACATTAGTACCACCCACAGGGTTTTGGAAAACAACCAATAAACACGTACAATACTCTGACACTCCCACACAAAATCCTCCCCTCTGCCTGTGATACAATTACCTTACACAATGGGTAATGTAATTATCACAGGCAGAGAAATACAGTTTTTCCACATTATTCATAACTTTAAAAAGTATGCATCACTGTAACAGCTACCCCAGTGGAGAGGAGGTATCAGCCGTTGGAGACGTCCTTTTTCCCGGCAAGATTCTGTGCAGTTATGGAGTAGCCTTCTTTCTATCAGCTGGATCCAAGTAGAGAGAGAGAGGTAGAGCTCTTAAAAGAGCTAGTGATTTAGCTGAGCAGGTTCCCTTTCAATAACGAGACAAAGCTACGTTTTGAAGGGTAAAGTAGAACTGAGGTTTAATGACAGGGATTCTCCTTTTATGCAGTGCTCCCATGCAAGGGAGACTCCCACAACCAATTAGACGTTAACCAATCAAACAATGGTTACTGTAGCGGAACCCTATTGTGGCTGTCCTCCCTGTATTATGGATTGCCCTCATCTACCCTGTTAGTCTGGGGGGCAAAGGGGAGAAGTGTGGCGAAACCGACTTCGCCACGTGTCCTTGGAGGGGGCTGAAAAAACGGGTCGCAAGAGTATTCTGAGAACAGACAGCAACTGAAATAGCCTGCCCTTCGGTAGGTCCCCGCTCAGAACTCAAGCTGGTTTTAGCTCATCTTGTGCCATTACAGAGAGAACATATCTGAAGCATATCAGACTGGTCCCACCCATACGGGCAGTCCAGATCCGAAATGCCAGCAAGTTCTCTCTGCACGAGAGATACAGCAACCCCAGACAATCGTTTCAGCCTTGTTAGGCATCATCAGTGAGGCATAGCTAATATCTCTCTAGGCACCGTGAGCAAGGGGTCCACGTCTGGATTACCCTTTAAACTTATGGAGAGAAAAAACGGGTCGCAAGAGTATTCTGAGAACAGACAGCAACTGAAATAGCCTGCCCTTCGGTAGGTCCCCGCTCAGAACTCAAGCTGGTTTTAGCTCATCTTGTGCCATTACAGAGAGAACATATCTGAAGCATATCAGACTGGTCCCACCCATACGGGCAGTCCAGATCCGAAATGCCAGCAAGTTCTCTCTGCACGAGAGATACAGCAACCCCAGACGATCGTTTCAGCCTTGTTAGGCATCATCAGTGAGGCATAGCTAATATCTCTCTAGGCACCGTGAGCAAGGGGTCCACGTCTGGATTACCCTTTAAACTTATGGAGAGAAAAAACGGGTCGCAAGAGTATTCTGAGAACAGACAGCAACTGAAATAGCCTGCCCTTCGGTAGGTACCCGCTCAGAACTCAAGCTGGTTTTAGCTCATCTTGTGCCATTACAGAGAGAACATATCTGAAGCATATCAGACTGGTCCCACCCATACGGGCAGTCCAGATCCGAAATGCCAGCAAGTTCTCTCTGCACGAGAGATACAGCAACCCCAGACGATCGTTTCAGCCTTGTTAGGCATCATCAGTGAGGCATAGCTAATATCTCTCTAGGCACCGTGAGCAAGGGGTCCACGTCTGGATTACCCTTTAAACTTATGGAGAGAAAAAACGGGTCGCAAGAGTATTCTGAGAACAGACAGCAACTGAAATAGCCTGCCCTTCGGTAGGTCCCCGCTCAGAACTCAAGCTGGTTTTAGCTCATCTTGTGCCATTACAGAGAGAACATATCTGAAGCATATCAGACTGGTCCCACCCATACGGGCAGTCCAGATCCGAAATGCCAGACGGTACGACTCGCTTCTGCGTGGACTATAGGAGATTAAATGAGAAAACCGTGTCAGACGCCTATCCTATGCCCCGGATAGACGAGTTACTAGACAGAATGGCCAGGGGCCAATACCTCACCACTATTGACTTGTGTAAAGGATATTGGCAAATCCCCCTGGCCCCAGACGCCATCCCGAAGTCGGCCTTTGTCACCCCATTTGGCTTGTATCAGTTTAAGGTCATGCCATTTGGGATGAAAAACGCCCCAGCTACCTTCCAGAGGATGGTAGATCGACTTCTGGATGGATTCCAGGACTATACCTGTGCCTACCTGGACGATATTGCTATTTTTAGCAATACGTGGCAAGAACACTTGGCTCATATAGGAGCTGTACTAGACAGGATAAGGGAAGCTGGTTTGACCCTGAAGCCGGCTAAGTGTAGTATCGGAATGGCTGAGGTGCAGTACCTGGGACATAGAGTAGGGTGCGGTAAACAGAAGCCCGAACCTGCCAAAGTAGAGGCCGTAGCTCAGTGGCCCACCCCTAGGACTAAGACCCAGGTGTTAGCATTTCTAGGGACCGCGGGGTATTACAGGAAGTTTGTCCCCAATTATAGCGCCCTGTTTTTTTATGCATTTTTCTAACTTTCCCATTTTACATAGTACATGAATAAACCTTACATTTTTATGAACAACATAAATTGTGGAACAACATATTCAAAAGTCGTGAGAATCCGTCCAGTGGTTCCAGAAATATTAAAAAGTCTATTTGGACTGACCGCACGCCTGTTTGCATGCCTCAAAACAGTTCCACAGATTCAGGCTGTGCGGTCGGTCTATTTCTGCCTTGAAAATAACAAACTCCCATCCGAAGGCGGTGTTCGAATCGTCGAACTCACTTTGACTTTTGTCGAAGTGTCGAAGTGGAACCGTGGGGCACGTTTTAGCAGTGTTCAATAGTCTAATGTAGGTCTATTTTACGCCAAAATTACAAAGTCCTGTTCGAACGCGTGTTCGAATCTTCGAACGAGACTTAGTCTCCAGCCGCAGTGTCGAAGGGTAGGGGAAGGTACAGGTCAGCGGTGTTCGTGCAATTGTGTGGCCGATTTCCGTTCCATGGATTTGACGGCACACACCGCTGACCGTGTTCGACTGGATTGGCCGCTGCCACATGTTCGACTGTTTAATGGCGGCCACTTCGACTACTTCGGCACTTCGGCTGTATCCGAAGTGCCATATCAAATGTACCAATCCTTTGTCCAAAAATAGTTAAAGGGCCAGACAGTCTTTCTTTAGGCAATGTGGATAATGGTAAAAGCAAACAAAAGGTAGAGGTTCCCAGGCAACATGGTAGGGGTTTGTTACAATCACATTCACATAAAACTTACATTTTCAGAATCAGCATTCTCCAAATACAAACATACTGCAAAATCATACATATTGGTCCAGTGGTTCAAAAGACAGATCGTAGTCCTTTGTGACCAAATGAAGCATGGCTTTTCTGCCCAAAACCAGTTCCACAGAGTCTTCTATCCTGGAGATAATTGGGAAGTAATCCAATTATCTCCAAGGACAGAGGCAAAACTCCATTGAACACATGGCAGCAAAAGACAATAAAATACATAAAAATATATAACTGTGCAGCCATTGCATAAAACAGGTACATTCAACATATCCCCAGATAGCTCAGATCTGAGCGCACATTATTACTGAATGGCTCTCAGATCCCATACATACAGTTCAATTGCCATGGAGCAATTGAACTGTATGTCTTTCCCATAGTCTTTCATTATACGAATGGGCTCCATGGCATAGCTATCTGGGGTATCACCGCTCAAACAGAGCAAGCACCGAATGACCCGGCTTTCGTGTCTTTGCAGGGCAAAATCAAGCTTTTTAACATAGGGCCATAGTCCAGAGGCAACAGGCTGGCAACCAGGCTCCTCCAATGCAATGTGGCGAGATTGGTCTCGTCACAGTGCACTTCATATCGGAGAGTCAAATAGAACCATCAAACACTGTGGTTACAGCGCAGTTTTAAAAATTCAAATTCTTTAGGTACTAAATAGTACATTTGGGGCCTGCACTTCATATCTGAGAGTCAAATAGAACTGTCAAATACTGCTGTGACATGCAGTTCTTTGGTGCTAAATAGTACATTTGGTGTGCACTTCATATCTGAGAGTCAAATAGAACCGTCAAATACTGTGGTTACAGCGCCGTTTTAAAAATTCAAATTTTTTAGGTGCTAAATAGTACATTTGGGGCATGCACTTCATATCTGAGAGTCAAATAGAACTGTCAAATACTGCTGTGACATGCAGTTCTTTGGTGCTAAATAGTACATTTGGTGTGCACTTCATATCTGAGAGTCAAATAGAACCGTCAAATACTGTGGTTACAGCGCCGTTTTAAAAATTCAAATTTTTTAGGTGCTAAATAGTACATTTGGGGCATGCACTTCATATCTGAGAGTCAAATAGAACTGTCAAATACTGCTGTGACATTGCAGTTTGACTATTGCACATTTCTTTCGTGCTAAATAGTACATTTGGGGCCTGCATTTCATATCTGAGAGTGAAATAGAACCGTCAAATACTGCTGTGACATAGCAGTTTTAAAAATTCTATTTTATTTGGTGCTAAATAGTACATTTGCGGCCTGCGGTGCACTTCATATCTGAGAGTCAAATAGAACCGTCAAATACTGTGGTTACAGTGCAGTTATAAACATTCAAATTTTTTTTGGTGCTAAATAGTACATTTGGGGTATGCACTTCATATATGGTATATGTGTGCAACACTGGCTAGTTACCGCTTCTCAAGAAAGTCTAAAGACAAATAAATGTTGCCTATGGTGCAGGTAGTATAGAAGGCAAGACTGAGACAAATCATTCGGGTTACATTTGCCTGTTGACATGTTAATTATCTTAGACCATTACAATTCAATAATCAATGAAAAAACACACTAAGTGTCATACAAAAATATGTATTATAGACAAGTTAAAAATAAGACTACAAGTCATGCTATAACAAAATTAAACAAGTTTTAAAATATGTATGGGCCAACCAGTGGCTGTAAAAACAAAGTTTTACTGGTTATATTCATGACTACACACTCTAGTGAACAGGACCTTCATGTAGTGTGTTCTTTAAAAAAAAAAAAAAAAAATCATACAGCATCCTTTCATCCTTTCCAGCAAGGAGGGCAGGGTTGAGGAGTGGGTGGAAGAGGATGTGTAGGATGATGAGGTCCTAGACCCCACATGGAATGAAGGTCATGCGAGTGACGTGTGCAGTTTGGAGGAAGAGGCGGTGGTCGCACAGGGTCACCAGCACAGCATAAGAGGGAGCAGGGTGCAAAAGCGGAGCGGCCGTCCTCTAGCGCTCGTCGGCATGTATTAGCTCTAGAATTACCACAGTTATCCAAGTAACAGATGGAGCGATCAAAGGAACCATAACTGATTTAATGAGCCATTCGCAGTTTCAAAGTCAGGGCAGCAGTACGGTGACCTGGACCCAGACACTGTTTGGGCGGCGGTCGGACGACCGGGACCCAGTATGCCTGATGTTGAAGTTAGGAGTCACAGTGTGGAATGGATTAGCAGGGTCTGGTGCAGGGTAACCGCACGCCCCCTGGTGTTGAGCACCAGCGTTTGTGCGGCCACATACCAGGATCAGGATCAGTAAAAAGAGTACTGGATACCAGAAGCCATCACCAGACTGATCCGCAACTTGGAACTGGATGTGACATTCACTGTAGCGGCTGTGCGCGCTTTCGGCGTTCTCACCCTGCTGCTGCTCGCCTGTCTGCGCTGCAGCATAACTTCGGCCTTCCAGCTCACCGCCTCATATGCGACGTGTCCAGAAGGTGGAACTCCACCTTGCACATGCTGGAGAGACTGTGCGAGCAGCAGCAGGCGATAGTGGAGTTTCAGTTGCAGTATGCACGGGTCAGTCGCTCTGCACCAGACTTGCCCTCCAATTGATCCTAATTAAAGGATTTAAAGTGGACTCAGTACATTTACAGGGCCTCGAAAGAGTCCTGTATTGTTATGTCGTCACTACCTCCCCACGTCGAGAGTGGGTAATTTGCGCGCCTGCTGCCTTCCTTGGATGTGGTAGCCGTTTCTCAGGCTCCCTCTCCAGAATCAAACCCTGATTTCCCGTTACCCGTGGTCACCATGGTAGGCGCAGAAAGTACCATCGAAAGTTGATAGGGCAGACATCCGAATGCGTCGTCGCCATCACAGGGACGTGCGATTGGCCCGAGGTTCTCTAGAGTCACCAAAAGTGCCTGCGCAACGACTGCCGAGTTGCCCACATTCTAACTTGTGCTGATTACTGGGTGGCCACACTACTGGGTCCCTGTTACAAGGACAACGTGCCGTCCTTAATTCCCTCACTGGAGCACGATCGGAAGATGTGTGACTACAAGCGCACGTTGGTAGACTCGCTGCTGAGGGCATTCCCAACTGACACCGGGGGCTCAGTGGAAGCACAAAGCGAAGGCAGAGGAGGAAGAGGTCGCCAACGCAGCTGGGGCACTGCCAGCACCCCAGAAGGCAGAGTTAGCATGGCTGAAATGTGGAAAAGCTTTGTCAGCACGCCACAACCAGCACCACCAGCTGATATGGAACGTCTTAGCAGGATATACAAATATATATACCTACTAGCGGGTTTTGGTAATTGTGCCATTGATAATAGTAACGAAATGATCGGTCCGCCACTGCTTTGTACATTATGGTAGTGGTTTAGATCATGACCCTCGAAGTGTCTCCCCTATATACATGAAGGGAGTGGGTTAGTTGCATGTGTAAGAATGATATACCCGACTAATCTAGCATATAGCTTTTTAATGTCTATGTGGCTGCTTCGCTGCCACACTGTAGTGGGAGGTGCTTCGTTATATGACAAATAGTGCTCGGACTGATACGTGGGCGGAACTGGATAGACATCATCCTAATACCGCCACATGTGTATCATGTGACCAAGTTAGCCCCGCCCATCTTTCAAACCCGGACGCGGGAATGTGTAAGCACGCCTTCAGAAACGTACGGATCTGATTGAAGGACCAACAACTGTTTTTTCTGGAGAATGAGGTATTTAAGAATCCTCTCAAACAGTAGCTTGTTAGCCTCTGACGAAGGTGCTTTACCTTATAGCACCGAAACGCACGTCAGGCGTTTAATTTCTTATTTGGTTTATGGACACTTTCTATTAGACACAATATTGCACTTAGGTCTTTCACCGTTTTTCTCTTCAATCAAGTAGATACTATGTTTTATTGAGTAGATATTATGTCCTATTGAGCTACCTATGTAGCGGTCTAAGAGTTACATTTAGGAAAAGAGAGACTATATATCATTGAGACTGCTAGATTGAGTATATGTTATTATCTGTCTCCTCCATATCTCTTTTTAAGACTGCTTTGTATGCTACAATCTATCCATGGATATGCCATTGAGCATTCTAAGCATCATGATATCCATGTTCTATGCATCCTAATCTTTCCTCTATTAGATAGTCTTACCTAAGTATGCATATATACATGGAGAACTATATGTGAGGTAATATTTTCCGTGTATATACTATATATAGTGCTTATTATTATTTTTTTTTTTCTGTGCATCAAAGCATTAACATAAGCACTTGCGATGCCACGACAGCATGGTCAAGTTAAACAATAGCATACATAATGTTGTAACGCATGGCATGTATAAACTTTGCACATTTTTAAAATGTTGGGTGGAGATAAATGTAGGTTAAACATAACAAGTCTAAATTAACGATTAGAAGAGAGGTACTTTGCTATACATACTCATAGACATGGTGAGAAATGATATGGTAAATATGCTTTGTTTACGCTTAAGGTATAATGTGTAGGTTGCGTGATGAGAGATCATAACAGTAGACATAAAAGAAAATATAACATTTGCACGTCATTTAGCATTACTGTTCAGTCACTGTGGTTCGGAGTTGTGTGTGTTTATGCTTTCTGCTCTCCATGGTTGTCAGTCCTGGACACCTAGTTTAATAGGCTTAAGCTGAGGGATGATTGGCCTGGCGCTGACCTGTCTGGAGGCTTTGTGTAGAGAGTCTCTATTAGCCGACGCCGTCTCTTGTGAAACCCTGAGCATTGTTTGGTGTAGTTTTGAGGGCTGCAGCAGCGGTGGGCAGTGTGGAGATATAATTCCATCCCCAGGCTGTTATGTAGGCCTGCATCTCAGTGCCACGAACTCTGCAACTACTGGAGCCTGAGTTTCTTCCCCTGGCGGGGGCAATGGAGGGCCTGATGGGCTTTGGCCGCTTGCGGCGATGAATCCTCCTTGCGTGTGGGCGATGCGTCCGGGTCTTCGCCCTTTTGGCCTCCAGCCTGGGTGGGCTCTGTGGTTTGGGGGTGTGAGGGTCGCCTGTCACTGTGCCCAAGGGTATACTTCCCTGTCCCCGCCACCAGCTGCCTCTCTTACTTGCCGTCCGTGCAGGATTCTGAGTGATATGTGCTGCTCTCATGCGATCTCTGAGTTGTGCCCAGAAGCGGCTGAATATTGGTTCAGGTGCTGTGCGTTGTCTTGTAGGATCATCGTTTGCTGGAGCTGATTCAGTGCAGGCAGGCAGCGTGTTAACAGCAGGCATCTTGGGGAAGCCTCGTGGGCGCCAACACTGCTTTATCTTCTTTTCGCGTCTCTGTGTGGCTGGTGGTTCCGAACACACCGTGCAGACCGGGATGACCCCCGCCAGTTCAGAGGGGGGGGGGGGGGGTAGGAGGTGGGGATGTTCTCTCTGCAGGGTCGCCCGCGAGGAGAGAGGGTCTCGAGTAGGCCTCTTGGTGCGGGTGCCGGTTCCCGGTAAGTAGCGGGTTAATGACTGGTATCAGTCGTTTTGCCCGGATGTCCCCGATTATGCTGTCACCCTCCAGGTGCTGTGCAAGCAGTTTTATTGGGGTCTTTGCCTCGAATTGTGCCATCATGCTCAGGAGCTCTGTTTCAGCACGTCCATGCAGCCTGGAAGCCAGGCTCCGCCCCCCAGTGCTTATTATTTTTATTACTGTTATACAGGGCAATTGACCATTCTTTAGAGTTGTGATTAATTCTGGGATGGGAGGTAGTTAGACATCACTTGAAAGTAGCATTTAGTGGTAGCTCTATCTACCCATTGGTTATCATTATTATTATTTTTATATTTATTTTTATTGACTTTGGAAGGTACACCATAATCAAAGCAATTGCATTTTAGGAACCTATAGAGCCAGATTAATAAAGCTCAGAGACCTATTGTTAGTAAGATATCAGGGATACCCGTATATTTATACAGTTAGATATACACATGTATCTACCTGTTGGTTTAGATCATACACCGTAGGGTTATCTCAATTTCTTTGTATCCTATGTATATAGTATATAGTTTGTATGTGTATTAGACTCCTGTATACTTTCAGGCAAACACAGCTAGCCACTTTTGTCGTTTTGGCATTGTGACTGGCTTTTGTGTTTTGGGGAGCCCATTGAAAAGGTGCTCTAGCTGGGTGATCTCCTCCGGGAACTCGGCTTGATGGGAGTTGAGCCAGTTCTGGGTGGCCCTTGTAATGCGGCATGCCCACTCTGCATGGGAGTCCTTCTCCCCTTTCCGGGTCTCGATAAACTTTTGGCGGTATTGCTCGGGGGTGACCGCATACGGGGCCAGGAGGATTTGTGTAATAAAGGGATAGTCTCTGATCTGCTCTTCTGGTACAGCCCGGTAAATATTCTCTGCCTTCCCCACTAGTTTGCTGGCCAGGATGGTGACCCAGCTCAAAGTCTTGTAAAAAGTCATCGATGCCTTCTTCTGCTTCCTTGAAGTCTTTGAAGGTATTGTACGGTAGCTTGTGGGCCAGGGTGGTTGTTCTTCCCGGAGCCCTCTGCTTCCTTCTTCCTTCATCTGGGTTCATGGAGGTCGCCCTCTGTCTATTGGCAAAAAGGTCCTGCTGACGATCTCCTCTGAGGTTGGCTCTCGGTAATATGCCAGGCGCCATTCCACCTCCTTGCGCACTTCCTCCTCATCTCCGGCTCCTGGCTGGGGTTCGTTGCCTCACTGCGTGCCTAATCGTCCTCCATGAGCGCAGCAGTTACGCCCACCAGGCATTATTCCTCTGGCTCCACACAAGTCCTACAGTGTAGGTTAGAGCACTGTAGTCCATGGGTCTGTTGGCAGGGACATGGGATCCCGCCGCTTGCCACCAATGAAGTGGGACCTGGGTAACCGATGGTTATCCCCTTTGATTAGAAAAGGTCAGACCCATCTCCCCAGTAACCGGATGGGACACAGTTCCAGGATACAATGTTTGACAATCTTTGTTTGGGTACACAGCTTTGCCTCCTGTTGCCTCCTCCTCCTACTCCGCTTCCTCCTTCACCACCAATTTCAGCACAGCCAGGGGGAAACAACAGCAGGCTGTTTTAAAACTCATATGTTTGGGAGAAAAACCCCACACCGCGCAGGAGCTGTGGACAGGCATGGAACAACAGACCAATGAGTGATAATAGGCGAAATCTCGTAGCAGCTCTGGGACTAGCCGGTTTGACGCATATCCCTTGCCTGGCGCATGTGCTGAATTTGGTGGTGCAGAAATTCCTGAAAAACTACCCATATTTATTAGAGCTGCTGCAGAAAGTGTGGGCCGTCTGTGCGCGCTTTCGGCGTTCTCACCCTGCTGCTGCTCGCCTGTCTGCGCTGCAGCGTAACTTTGGCCTTCCTACTCACCGCCTCATATGCGATGTGCCCACAAGGTGGAACTCCACTTTGCACATGCTGGAGAGACTGTGCGAGCAGCAGCAGGCGATAGTGGAGTTTCAGCTGCAGCACGCATGGGTCAGTCGCTCTGCGGAACAGCACCACTTCACCACCAATGAGTGGGCCTCCATGCGAGACCTGTGTGCCATGTTGCACTGTTTGAGTACTCCACCAACATGACCAGTGCCAATGACGCCGTTCTCAGCCTTACTATCCCGCTTCTATGTCTCCTTGAAAAAACGCTTCGGGCGATGATGGAAGAAGATGTGGCACAGGAGGAAGAGGAGGAGGAAGAAGGGTAATTTCCACGGTTATCAGGCCAGTCATTCACAAGTGGCTCGGAGGGTGGGTTCCTGCACCAGCATAGGCCAGGTACACAATTGTCCAGCATCTCCACACTGTCCCATGGAAGCCTTCAGCGGTCCATCTCCCAGACACTGGAGAGAAAGAGGAAGTACCCCTCTACCCACCCACGATCCCTGGCCCTGAATGCCAGCATTTCAAAATTCCTGGCTTTTGAAATGCTGTCATTCTGTCTGGTGGAGACAGTTTTTAAAACAAACAAATAAAAAATAGTGTTGGCTACCTTCTCCGCCTCCACCGCCGCTTCCACCTACACCGCCATGGTCACCGCCTCCTCAACCTCCTACTCCACATCCACCTCCTCCTCCTAGAGCAGGGTGCAAGAGGAGAGAAAGAGGAAGTACCCCCCTACCCACCCGTGATCCCTGGCCCTGAATGCCAGCTGTTACGGGCGCTCTACAGATAGTTACTGGATTACCCTGTTTTATTGTACCGTATACTCTGTTTCGGTAGTTTTACTGTATAAACACATTACACGAACAGTCAGGACTATGTATTCGTGCATGCAAACAAAGACCACCCGGCCCTTGGCGTGTGCCGCCACTTAACCTCTTTCACCTCTGAAACAACCAAACGGCCGACTACCTTACAAGCCGAGTGTGCTTCCAATTGACCACCGGAAAGCTGCGGTCTGCGGTTAACCACAAGCCTAATTGACTGCCTCAGGGTGGCCTCATTCGGATAATAATTCACCGAATTGAAACTCCCGAAAGACTCCCGAACGAGGACCACCTACAGTCAGGCGTGTGGCCCCAATTAGAACGTGGAGTCTGCGGTTAACCGCAAGCTAAGTACCCCCCCCCCCTTCATGGCGGTCCCTGTTTGGCTCACGAAGGGCTGGGACAACCATCCCTGGAGTGGTATTCGCGCAACTGTTTATCCGTTACTCGCTCCAGGGGTTTTAGGGCATTTCTATTCACCCGCCAGAAAACATGGCCGCCATCTCGTGTTCGGGACAAAAAGGCACGAAAGGACTTTCTATGGAAAAGACTGGCTATACCGTTCGTGAGATCTGAGCACTATTCGCATATCTGCTGCGCTCAGATCTGGGCTATCCAACGAATGGTAGAATATAAAATTTGTCTATTAAAATGTTACAATTATGTATTTTTATACTGTTTTACCTGTTACAATAACACGTGGGAATTTGGGCGCTTGGCGATAATTAAATTGCCATAACCATTAGAGTCATTATCTCCAAGCTGGGCGGTTACCATTTCAAACGATACACTATAATGCCATTGGTCAACTGTTTATATTGTCCCTGTATCCCATCAGGTCCAGAGGGGGCTGTCCCTGCACCTGGGGTTTTGCATAAATTGCGATTTCTGTGTGCCATTAAAGCCAGTTCGTTTTGACCCTCAAATCTCAGCCTTGACTCGTTTTGTGGGAACAAGGGTATCCTAGCTGTACTATAGCTAGTGGGATTGCTTTATATTCGCAGATTCTTATGTTATGCTGAAGGGAACGGCGCTTCCCTCTCTCCACACTCGGGAGCCAGGACATCCAAGCGGTCCAGCCTTCAGCTAGCTTGGAGGTAACTGTAACACCAGCATTTCAAAATTCCTGGCCTTTGAAATGCTGTCATTATGTCTGGTGGAGACGGACAGTTTTAAAAACCTGATGGCGTTATTGGACTGCACTGCAGAAATGCACCGCAAATGTTTCTTTTTTTATATGTCCCAATATTTTGGGGGCTACCCCAATAAAAAAAAATAAAAAAAATAAACCCAAACAAATAAAAAACAGTGTTGGTTACCTCCTCCACCGCCGTTTCCACCTACACCGCCACGGTCACCGCCTCCTCAACCTATGGGTCACTTAGTATAAACTATGTACACAATAGCAGAGGCTTGTGAAGGCCTTTTCTCCATGCATCAGGAGTTGAGCTCAGTTTGAACAATGAAAGCCATGCTTTAGATTTTGATTTATGTTCTTCCAAAGCTAAAATCAAAGATTCCATCTAGTGCTATTTTATGGCTCAGCTGTATTTTAAAATTTTATGTTATTTTAAGTGATTTTCCTATCCACATTTGTTTGCAGGGCACTTGTCCTACTCTTATCCCCATTTTACTTCCTTTTGCAGCTTTCTAGCTCTTTCCAGGACTTTTTTAAAGGCATTTTAGTGCCCATAAATTCGGGTCCCCATTGACTTCAATAGGGTTCGGGGTCAAGTTCGAGCCCGAACTCGAACTTTTTGACGAAGTTCGGCCAAACTCAGCGTTCCCTGAACATCCAGGTGTCCGCTCAACTCTATCTATGGAGACAAACCACGCAGTGAATGGATCCTATGGTGATCACTGGGGGACAATCTATGGAGAGACTTTAACAAAGTCCTGGAGTGATCACGAGGGGAGGGGAGTGATCACCAGGGGAGAATCAATGGAGACAAACTATGCAGTGAATGGACCCCAGGATAATCACTGGGGGACAATCTATGGAGAGACCTTAACAAAGCCACGCAGTGAATGGTTCCTAGGGTGATCACTGGGGGACAATCTATGGAGAGACCTTAACAAAGCCACAATGTGGATGGATCCTGGGGTGATCACCCGTGGAGAATCTGCAGAGTCCTTAGCAAAAGCATGGTGTGAATGGGTCCTGGGGTGATCATCGGGGGAGGGGGAGTATATAGCATCCTGAATGATTATAGCTTAATATGATTATTTAGCATTTCTTATAAAAAAAAAAAAAGCTTTCATTAAAGGTGAGTGAGTACGATGATAGGTTTCCTCTTAGTACGGTCCGCTTCCCTTGCTATAGGATTTCAAACACTATTTTATAGGACTTTATTTGCGAGGCTTCCTGGATGATGGTATGTGCATTATATGGTATACATGTATCATTACCTTGTTTGTCTTTCTATAGAGTGACAACCTCAATATGTTACCAGTCTCTTTTTATTTCTGCAGGTGAGCAGGGGTCACTCAGTATGGTTCCCCTCTTACTCCTGGACCAAGGGGTCTCAGCAGCTGAGCTTGGGGTATTCAGCGGGATCATCTCGGTTGTGCTGTCCATAGCTGGATCTGTATTTGGAGGGGCACTGCTTACAAAGGACAGGTAATGATTACAGTAAATACTGGATTACTTTCAGTCTGTCCTACTAGCCCTTCCTCTCCATCATCTAACCCCTCCTATAACGTTTTAGTTACTTTCAGTCTATCCTACTAGTCCTTCCTCTCCATCATCTAACCCCCTCCTATAACTACTGTGATTCTTTCAGTCTGTCCTACTAGCCCTTTCTCTCCTCCATCCTCTAACCCCCTCCTATACCTACTCCATTACTTTCAGTCTATCCTACTAGCTCTTCCTCTCCCTGTGTCTCCCTTAGTGTTCCTTAGCTTTTCTCTCCCCTCCTTCTCCTTTTGTGTACCTCTACCCTCCTTGTCCCTTAGTGTCCCCTCCCCCCTTGTGTTCCTCTCCCCTCCCTGTCCCTTAGTGTCCCCCCCCCTTGTATTCCTCTCCCTGTCCCTTTGTGTACCCATCCCCCTTCTCTTCGGTGATGTGCCTCTTTTGTAGCATGACCGAGCGGAACGTACTGTGCCACCTTATCGACGCACCAGCCCCGCGTGCCCCTTCCCCCCCACCCCCCCATATGCGGCGGGTTGGGGCCCTAAATGACAGTGGGGGGACGAAGTGTCGTCACAACCCCCAGGCCTTCATCCATGAGCGGCGGGTGGGGATCTTAAGTTACAATGGAGGGGCCTATTGTCCTGTCTTCCCACCCATTAACGGCGGGTGGGGACACTAAGTTACAATAGGGGTTGTTGTCCCCCCTCCCCCCCCAGCCCCCACCCATGAGCAGTGGGTGGGGGCCTGGTGACTAGGGGTTTTCAAGCCCCTAGTCACCCCTCCCTCCCTGCAATTAAATTAAGGGGGAAGCAATAAACCTAATACCTACTTAGATGTCTTCTTTTTTCTAAAACCTTTTTATTTCAGCCCCCAAAAAAGCCAAATAAAAATACATAATCCCGTCGAACTTATAAAATGAAATAAAAACTTGAGTGCAAAAAAAAAAACACACAAAAAAAAAATATCCAGACACTAAAGAAATAATCCATCTTCACCCAGCGAGGGCACCGCGTAGTCTGAGCTCCGCAGGGGAAGGAAAGACTTATAAAGCATTCTCCACACCTTGCAATTTGACCCAGAGCGTTCTAAGAGTGCTCTGATACATAAAACATCCCATGTAGAATTATATCTAGGGCAGACTATGGGGTTTTTGCCCACTGGAAAGGATTCAATTGGGTTATTGTTCGCTGAACTATACACATTAATGGTGCGGTATGCTATTACTGAATCAAATGCGGAAGACAAATAATTAGCGATTATTCTAGTGTTAATGACAAAATAATCTAAATGTTATTATAGACAGGAGGTGAATATTTGCTTTACTTTCTTTACTCAAACCTCCCAGCAGCAAGTAAATGGTTAACATTGTAAAATAAAAATCAACCAATCACATAGAAGGTATTAGTAAGGTAATACTCCCACTTCCTCTTTCTTATGATCCAGCCACACCAATCGGAGACAATAGAGTAATCATAAACAGTGTCCTCTACCATGTAAACCGGAAAACAAGTTCAGGTGGAATCGACCGATATCCATAGGAATTATACAGAATTTTCACCCTAGAAGGAAGAAGAAATATTGTGAAAATATCGTGTCCAAGACTATTTGCAATTACAAACGTTGGCAAAATACAAGGGCAGTAGATGAGCACCATTTAACATCAGTAACAATAATCAGAAAATAAACAGTATGTGACGAGACCAATCTCGCCGAATTGCATTGGAGGAGCCTGGTTGCCCGCCTGCTGCCTTTAGACTATGGCCCCATGTGGAAACGCTTGATTTTCTCCTGCAAAGACATGAAAGCCGGGTCATTCGGTGCTTGCCCTGTTTGAGCGGTGATACCCCAGATAGCTATGCCATGGAGCCCATTCGTATAATGAAAGACTATGTGAAAGACTTTGGCTCCATGGCAATTGAACTGTATATGTGTGGTCTGAGCGCCATTCAGTAATAATGTGCGCTCAGATCTAAGCTATCTGGGGATATGTTGAATGTACCTGTTTTATGCAATGGCTGCAGTTATATATTTTTATGTATTTTATTGTCTTTTGCTGCCATGGACCAGGATAGAAGACTCTGTGGAACTGGTTTTGGGCAGAAAAGCCATGCTTCATTTGGTCACAAAGGACTACGATCTATCTTTTGAACCACTGGACAAATTTGTATGATTTTGACGGATGATTGTATTTGGAGTATGCGGATTCTGAAAATGTACGTTTTATGTGAATGTGATGCATACTTTTAAAGTTATGAATAATGTGGAAAACCTGTATTTCTATGCCTGTTATAATTACATTACCCATTGTGTAAGGTAATTGTATCACAGGCAGAGGGGATGATTTTGTGTGGGTGTGTCTGAGTGTATTGTACGTGTTTATTGTTTTTTTTCCAAAACCCTGTGGGTGGTACTAATGTGTATATAAGAACAATAAACCCACAGCTCTGTCTGTTCACTGCTTGACCCTCAACACGGAGCTTTGTCTCGTTCTTGGGGGGATTTACCGTATGCTGTTCCAGTTTGACTGCTAGGAGTGTAAACCTATTCGTATGGTTTTTCCTATTCGGCTGTTTACAGCATTCGTATGGTTCCGGTTTGCCTGTTTACGGCATTCATATGCTTCTCCGGTTCGCTGTATTGGTGTCTACAGTAGCTGTGCCTGTGTCTCTGGAAGGGAATATCTTCTAAACGTCTTTTAAACCCTTTTATGCCTGGGGGTGCCGTTACCCAGTATAACTGAGAGTACTTGTAACAGAAGAAAAAACATCTAATAAAATACGTCTGAGCCCACCAGAATAGAAGCAGGGTCAATAGTTAGTAAGAAGGGAGGGAAAAAGGAAAGAATATTCGCCTCCTGTCTTTAATAAAATTTAGATTATTTGGTCATTAACACAAGACTAATCCCTAATTTTATGGCAAGACAGGAGGCTTCATATTTGCTATTTTAACGCCTAGATATAAGAGGAAAATGGGCATGAGAATTCGGACGAAAGTAAAAAGTATGAAATGTAGATTTCCTAGACCAACCAGCAGAGGACAGAATATCCGAGAGGGTGCATCCTGCTAGAAAGGCAGATGAGGCCGCTGCTCCGTAAACCGAGTGTGCTCCGAAGGAGATGTTAACACCAGCAAGACCGAGAAGCCATCTGATCCAACGAGCAATCGTAGGACATGACACCAGTCGGTGGGGACGAACGTAGGAGATCAACAGAGGCCCTGAAGGAGATTAAGTGGAGTAGTAAGAGTGACATATTGGCGTAGACAACGTGCCTCACAATGCGCTGGTCTGTCAGGGAAATACGGGTAAAAAACAGAAGAGTAGAATGTCTTGGTCCGATGGGAAAAGGAAAAATGAACACCTTTGGGTGTGAATACAAGAACATGGAAGTCAAAAGCTTTGACATCAGAAACCCTCCAGAAGGAAACTAAGCAGAGAAGTAGGGCTAGTTTAGCGGAGAGCTGCCTTAACGTGAGGTCCAAGTTGGAAGGCCAAGCTTCCAGAAAGGAGAAAACTTGAGAAACATCCCAGAATTGGAAATATCAAGGAGCTGGAAGTCTGGCCAATCTAATACCACGTATAAGTCTGCCCACGGAGGAATTCTCGACAGGAGCATGAGCTGCGAAGATAGCAGAACGAAAAAGGTTTATGGTCTGGTAGGACTTACCCTGGTCAAAGAGTGAGCATAGGAAATTCATGCTGTCAACAATAGATGATGAAAAGAAATCAATATCCCTTTCCACACACCAGCTAGTCCATAGATGCCAAGCGGAGCGGTAAGAACTTCGAGTTCCAGGGCCCAGGAATCCCATAGTAATCCTCTAGCAGAGTTTGAAAGTCCTGAGACATTCCAGGATCCCCTGAAATGGTCCAGGCCACGAGTTGAGGTGCCCCTGAAGGAGGAGAGGGTGAAACTCTCCCGAGGGACCTCTGAGAAGATCGTAAGTCCGAGGAAGGAGGAGAGGAAAGTCTGCAGGCAGTTCCAACAGACTGGGATACCAAGGCTGCGCCCTCCATAAAGGAGCAATCAAAAGTATTTTTACTCTGAGAGTTCTGGGTTTCTGAAGAAGTCAAAGGATGGTGAGAAGGCCCCTGAGCTCAGCCATGGTTGTAGGAACGCATTGACTGCTTGGCAGGATGGGTCTGGCAGCCAGCTTGTCAACTGACAATTTTATTCACGGCTCCAGGAGTTAACTGACAGTTTTATTCACGGCTGTTAGCCTATGCATGCTCTCTATTCTAAAACCCACAAATACATTTTTACACCAGGTTAACACCGCTATTTCAGACAACCTTTAAATGTTCTGCAATATGACCTAAAGTGGCTAGGTTTGCCACAATGCTCCCCCAGAACCAAGCCGGCATACACAGTCTGATCCCTACGGATCGGCTTGGGGATGTCCGGAGTACTACCCATACAAATAGGGTTGCAGCTTTTTCAGGGCCCACCCCACGCTGATCTCTAGGACACGGTTGAAGGTCCAGGTGAACAAAACCTGGAAGTAGGTATGCTAATGTTTTCCCTGTGCCCGTCTGGGCGATACCAATAAGGTCTGTTCCCTGCAGTATAACTGGCCACGCTACCTGAGCCTCAGAGTGATCGGATGGAGCCGTGGTGTAGGCCTGCCGAGTAACAACAGGGTATGCTTCTTGGACGGTGGGTTGGGAAACAAAGGCGGATGTGAGCTCCCCCAAGTCGTTGCCCAAGATCACATCAGCTGGCAAATCCTGCATAATCCCCACCTCCACATTCCCATGCCCCACTCCCCAATCCAAATGTACTTTGGCAGTGGGGACTTTGTAAATTGCTCCCCCTGCCACTCGTACGGCCACACAGTCCCCAGTGAGATTGTTCTTTGGAACCAGATGATTCCGGACCAGAGTCAAGGTGGAACCAGAGTCACGTAAACCTTGTATACTCTTTCCCTCCATGTGTACCACCTGGCGGTGCCCCTGTCAGTTGTCTGAGGCGGCTTGTATGGGGTTCACTTCGTGCAGGGTTCCCAGGGGTTCTTCTACGGATATGGCTGTCATGTGTGGGACAAGGGGTTCTTTTTGGTAACAGTGTACCGCAGCTCGGTTATGGGGTGGTGGCCCCTGGTTATGCCAGGTTGGTCGGTTCCTGTTCCGTCGGCAATCTCTTTTAAAATGTCCTTGCTGGTTGCAGGTATAGCAGCGGGTTGGCGGTCGTGTATTGTACCTGGGAGGGTACGAGTTGTTGCTTACCCCTGGTCGTGGATGGGCCAAAGTGGTCACTGCTGGAAGAGAGCGGTAGATCCATAAGCGAACCGGTGTTGCCTGTTGTCTGTGACTTGTACCGACATCACATCGTGTAGCATCCCCAGGGGCTCTTCGGTCTGATTAAAAAGTATCTCCTGCGTTGCCTGCTCCGCTTGGTAGTGGTGGGCGGCTGCTCTTGGTGCTGGATTCTGCCATACCTGGCTCCATGCTTGGCGGCTCCGGTTCTGGGTACACTCTCTCGCCATGTGGCCCCATTGTTTGCACGTATGGCACTGTATATTCGCTCTGCCATTATACCTGGAGGGTGGAGTGTGCCCCCCCGGGGTTGGCCGGAATGGGTTTGCTGTAGGTGCAGTAGGGGTAGCTGGAAGCGGTGCGGTGGTCCCGGGAGTGGGACGTGACTGCGTCCGTTGTGCCCTCCTGGCATCTTGGTACTTGTCTGCCAGTTGTGCTGCTTCGGTTAAGGTACGTGGTTTCTGGTCTCTTAACCAATTCTGTAGGTCTGGGTTTAGTCCTTGAAAGAACTGTTCTAATAACAGCAGTTGCAGCATGTCTTCCACGGTAGTGGCACGAGCTGCTTGTATCCATCCCTTGGCAGCCCTGGTCAGACGGTGTGCCCACTCCGTGTGTGAATCTCGGTCCTGTTTGCGCAGTTCCCGAAACTGTTGACGGTATGCCTCTGGGGTGATGGCATACCTGGTCAGGATGGCCTGCTTCACTTTCTGGTAGTCCCTGCTGTCCTCATCTAGCATGGTGCGGTAGGCCTCGGCTGCCCGGCCTGATAACTTGCCCGCCAGCAGGGCTACCTGGTCGGCTGCGCTGATGTCATGCAATTGACATAACCTCTCGAAGTCTTGCAAGTATCCATCAATGTCCTCTGTGTCCACATAATTTTTGAACGCGTGGTAGGGAAATTTGGGCTTTCCCTGGACAATGTTGAGTGGTGTTGGAGACCCCTCTCTGGATCTCTGGGTGGCTTGTTGCTTGGCCATTAAATACTCGTGCACGTCGGCCATTATCCGTTCCACTGTTTCTGTAGGGGCGTCCCTGGGAAAAATGCCAGCCGGCTCTTGAGCTCTTTTTCAAACTCTGTCTGTGTATTCTCCATTGGAGGTGCTGCAGCAGCCGCTCCTGGTCTCCCTCCATGAGTTCAGCAACGAGAATGGCTTTGGCTTTGTTACTGGCAATGATTCCCCTTGCTTCTAATAGCTCCTTTAATGTAGCTCGTTTCAAGCGTGTATAATCCGTAACCATTCACCATCTGTTCGGGTAAATTCACATACCCTTGAATTCCGGTTCTCATGTGAATTGGGGTTTCCACAAATTGCTGTTCCTTTCTCTTTATTCGTGCCAAATCTGCCGAATGACGTTCTGTTGTGCGGTTCGAATCCCACTGCTGCCACCAATTGTGGCGGAGCTGCAATATTAAATCCCAAGATCTCCGCTGGTATAGAAGGTAATCCAAAGTAAAGCGCTGGAAAAGAAGGCAATATCCCAAATCCCCCAGTAACCGGACGAAACACACTTCAGGGAGTCAACTGACAATTTTATTCACGGCTCCAGGAGTTAACTGACAGTTTTATTCACGGCTGTTAGCCTATGCATGCTCTCTATTCTAAAACCTACGAGTACATTTTTACACCAGGTTAACACAGCTATTTCAGACAACCTTTAAATGTTCTGCAATATGACCTAAAGTGGCTAGGTTTGCCACACAGCTGAAAAAGGCTTTGGTCTGGTGATTCAAGAGGGATGCAAAGAGGTCCCGATGTAGAGGACCATGAGATAGTTGAAGGAGATGGAAGATGTATGTGTCCAATTGCCAATCGCTGGCGTCTCTCTAGTGACGAGAGAACCAGTCCGCCACCAAGGTGTCTGGGCCTGGTAAATACTCTGCTTGAAGGGAGATGTTCCTGGCCAGGAAAAATTGGTAGAGTTCCTTTCGTCAAGTCCGAGAGGACTTTGGAGCGAGAACCTCCTCAACAATTGACGTAACGAACGAACAGCGGAGAGTCCATCCTCAGAGTGAGAGAGCAGTTGTATGCGTCTTCCTGGAAGCAGCGGACTGCAAAGGAGCCGGCAATCAACTCGAGGCAGCTTATGTGTACGGGCTGTTCTGATGGTGTCCAAAGCCCTCCTGTGGAGAGATCCGAGCAAGTGGCGCCCCATCCTGAGAGGCTGGCATCTGATTCAAGCATGAAATCTGGTAGAGAGACGAAGACCGCCTTTCCGTTCCACTACTCCATATTGTGAAGCCACCAATCCAGTTCCTCTGTCTGTGAAATCAGTTGATCATATGAAGCGGATATAGGCATATAGAAGGCCTTGAGACGTTGCATTGCTCTGTAATGGGCCCGGGAAGATGGCCTGAATGGAGGCTGACAGGAGGCCGATCCTGCTAGATCGCGAAGGTAGGTGCGAGGAGAGCCAATTAGTTTTCGAATGTCCTTCTTGATAGTCTTTATTTTGGAGGACGGGAGTTGGAGGATAGCTTGAATGGAGTCTATTTGGAAGCCCAGAAACTGTACGGTTTGTGTGGGAATCAGGGAAGATTTTTCAAAATTTATCACAAAACCGAGATTTTCATGGAGAGAGGTTGTCATCTCCGTGTGAAGTTGAAGGGTGAGAGGGTCTTGAGCCATAATCAGGATGTCGTCGAGGTAGACAATGGATCTGATGCCTTGAGAGCGGAGGACCAGTTAACCAGTTTTATCAGTTTTGTGGAACACCACTAACTGTAGGCAGGTGAATTGCTAGAGATCATGGTGCCAAATAAATTGTATATAGCACTGGTTGGAAGGTGCTATTGGGAACGTTAGTTAAGCGTCCTTTTGGTTGAACCGGGAGAACCTATCTCCGTTGCAGAGAGGGTCGCATAAAAGATGTATCTCCTCCATTTTAAAGTGGCGACGAGTGACCACTAGGTTTAGTTAATTTAAACTCTCCGGATTTTTTCTTGACTAGAAAAATATTACTGAGGAATGTCGGCACGTGGTCGAAGGTTCGATAGCCCCTGAGTTTGCAGAACTCTGTGTGTAAGGCCGCATTTTCGGCCTGGGACATCTTGAGTGGTATTGGTGGTCTTTCCTGATAAGGGTTTGTGACGAAAGTAACCTCGTCACTGGCTTTTGGAGGGGCATATTTGCCAGCCTCCTACCCTGTGACTATGGCTCCTGTGCCAAAGTCTGGTTAGAACCACTGTGTGTGCCCTTTTTAAACTTGTATGGCCAAAACTTCCAAAGCCATTCGAAGTTCCATTCGAACACGTGGTGGCGGCCATCTTGTTTAGTCAAACGCATACAGGGGTGTTTGATCGTCGAGTGCATGGAACTCAAATCGAACACTTGACGGCATGAACACCGCTAAACTTTTACCTTCCATGGAGGTTCGGCTATTCGAACGGGAGTCGAACGGGGTTCGGTAAGAAGCTGCCCCAGAACAAGAGACATACACTGGCTATATTCACGAACGGCTACGTTCGGTATTTTGAACGTTACTTCGAAGTAGCCTGATTCTATGGAACTGTTTTTGGCATGAAACCATGCGTGCCGTCGGTCAAAATAAGACTTCCATAGAATTCCTGAACCCCTGAACTGATCTCGGTAATTTGTGGGGATTTTGTGTGTTTTTGAGATGCTTCTGGGACTTGGTAAATTATGTGTTTTTTCTGCCTGGAGATAATTGGGTTAATACAGTATATAAAAAAAATGTTATTCTTTTTCCAGAATATATAAATATATATTTATATTTAGCATCCACTTTATTCTCCACTATAGACATGCCCGTGAGATCTATATTCAATACAATTTTAAGATATATAGATTTTTAAACATAATTTTAAAAGTTTTATTTATGTCCCTAACATTAGTCCTTTATTAAGACTAATGTGGATTAATCCATTACATTCCGTTTTTTCCAATTTTAAAGTATTGTTGACCTTGTCCATTTGTATTAATAAATCATATTTGTGTTATTGTTTATACTTAAGTATGCTATCTTTCTCGATTATTATTTTTTTGTGTCAATCTTTATTTTATTGTGCAAAATGTTAACAATATGAGCTTGTTGTGCCACGACAGCGGGACAACCCCACATTATAACATACAGGAGATAACATTGTCATGGTATACAGTTTTCTTGCCCCTTTTTAAGGAATGGAATTTGATACTTGCTCTTCAGGTACAACCATAGTTATAGATAACAGCGCTTGTTGCGGACCGTTTTGCACACAAGAGGATAAAACCCAGTTTAGGCGATAATCTCCTTTTGCATAGACCAGCAGCTACTGCAAGCACCAATCTCCCGAACAGCAAACTGTACGAATTCACCAACTCCCGAACTAGAAACACACGAACCCTGGAATCAGCCGAACAGGAAAAGCATACAATCCGCTTACACTCCTGGCAGTCAGCATACAATCCAATTCCCCCAAAGAACGAGACGACACATCGCTTTGAGGGTCAAGCAGGAACTGATTTACTGAGGGCTACCTGCCCAGTATTTATGCAGGTCTCCCAGCTGGTGGACACTCCCCTAAGGGACCAAATGGGAGACTGAAACAGCAGACAGACATGCATCACTTTAGTGCACACAGCCACAATACTTTCCCACAATGCATCCTGGCTTCCTCCTCTCTGTCCTGGAGATAATTAGAGAAGTAATTCAATTATCTCCCAGGACAAAGGCAAGACTCCGTTATGCACATGGTGATACAAATACAGTATTTTACTTTAAAATATACAGTAGGATGAATGGCACAGAAAATACACACATTTAACATATCCCCAGATAGCTCAGGTCTGAGTGCACATTATTTGGTGAATGGCACTCAGACCACACGAATACAGTTTAATTGCCATGGAGCCAAAGTCTTTAATTACACGAACAGGCTCCATGGCATTGCTATCTGGGTTAAAGCATTCACGTAAAACAAACTACCAAATTTCCATGCATTCGCCCAATCCATACGAATAGAACCAGGGGTTGGAAGTTCAGCGGTGCCTGCACATAAAAGTGTCCGGGTTTGGTGCATGAAAGCCGGGCAGACAAGCGCTGGCTGCCCGGGGAGCTCCAGAACACCGCCATCGTGTGGCGGCTAAGTGTAACCGCGACCACCCAGTCACAATCAATTAGGCTGCGGTTAACCGCAGCTACTGGGTGGTCAATTGCCGGCACACGCTTGTTAAGCCGCGGTTAACCGCAGCTTCTGGGTGGCCCATTAACAGCGCCGGACGGCTTCCCACGGCTCTGGGGAGGCTGATAAACGGCTGTTTGTTCGGTAGATGGAATCTTCCGAATGGCTGTGCAGTAAGGGAGAAATAAATCCTTTTGCACAGCAAAATTAACCCTTTAGCTGCCGGTCCATAATCTAAAGGCAGCAGGCGAGCAACCAGGCTCCTCCAGTTCACAGTGGCGAAGTTGGTTTCGCCACAGCGCTATTTTCTGCATATTCATCCTATATTCAAGATAGTAAAACAAGCTTGATAGGGGTGTCAGAAGTGTTTTTTACAAGATAATATGTAATAAAACATAATAAGACATAAAACATAGTGGGACATCCAGCTTGGGTACAGGGTCATGTGTGTTGTGACGGGCTGATCTACCAAGAGAGCAAATCAGAGGGGGACATTAGTGCCGCCATGTGGGCATCAATTAATAACGGTCTGAACACAAATTAAGTCTCTCTCTCTGTCCCTCAGGATGGGGGCTGGCAAAATAAAATATTGAGCAATTTATGCCCTTACGAGGGTCTTTACCCAGTCTTGTAAAGAATGTGATCAGAATAGGGTCAAACTTGGGTGTGTGAGCAACTTTGTCTGGGATAATTGGGCGAGGACATTTGGCTCTGAGTTTATTTCTGACCTTTTTTCCCAGGGGTTAACATAACCATAGTTTGCAAAACTGAGCAATATGCTCAGGTGGGGCCCATTTGGCTGAGCGAGGGTGCTTAATCAGTCTTGGGTCTAAAAAGGGTTGGCCCTGGTAATCCAGCAGAGTCTTGTAGGACTGGTCCTGCTGTGAATTGGTAGTTGAGTTCTGTGACTGATCAATGATTGTCTCAATGACATATTTGGATTGAGCGTTGGCTCTGTTATCAAAGGGAAGGTCGTCATCAGAATAACCAGCATTATACTCGTCCACGATCTGTAGACTGTGTGACGTAGAGCCCTCTAAAGGGTCTAGGTCAGGAAGCCGTGGTAGGGAAGAATGGGCTTGTAACGGACCGTTTCAGCAGACAAGGGGTTAAAATCGTTTAGGCGATAATCCCCTTTTCAAAGACAGGCACAGCTACTGTAGAATCACCAAAACTCACGAATTGGATATAAGTGAATGCACCAAACTCCCGAACTGCATACAAGGGAATAAGGTAGCACTCCAAACTCCCGAACTGGAACCTCACGAATAGCTGCTAGCAGACGAACAGGAAAAGCTCCCAAGCGGCTTACACTCCTGGCAGTCAGTCTCTATCAGCATACAGTGAATCCCCCCAAGAACGAGACAAGGCTCCGTGTTGAGGGTCAAGCAGTGGTCTGTTTATTGAGGGCTACCTGCCCCTGTATTTATGCAGGTCTCCCACCTGGTGGACACTCCCCTAGGGGACCAAATGGGAGACTGTAACAACGGACAGACAAGTACCAATTACAGACATACAGAAGTAAAACATCCCCACAATGCATCCTGGCTTCCTCCCCTCTGCCCTGGAGAAGTAATTCAATTATCTCCCAGGACAAAGGCAAAACTCCATTACACACGTGGGGACACAAAGACAGACTATCACTTTTAAATACACAAAGTTACTTTTTTCACATAAAACACAGACATGTAACATATCCCCAGATAGCTCAGGTCTGAGTGCACATTATTAGGTGAATGGCACTCAGACCACACGAATATAGTTTAATTGCCATGGAGCCAAAGTCTTTAATTACACTAATATGCTCCATGGCATGGCTATCTGGGTTAAAACATTTCTCCAACATAAAATACCGAATGTATATGCATTCGCCAAATCAGTACGAATTAGAACCAGGGGCTGGAGGTTCAGCGGCGCCTGCACGTAAAAGTATCCGGGTTTGGTGCATGAAAGCCGGGCAGAAAAGCGTTGGCTGCCCGGGGAGCTCCAGAACACCGCCATCTAGTGGCCGCTAAGTGTAACCGCGGCCACCCAGTAACAATCAATTAAGCTGCGGTTAACCGCAGCTTCAGGGAGGTAAATGGAGGGCACACTCCAGCTTCTGGGTGGCCAATTAACGGTGCCTGCCGGCTCCCCACGGCTCTGGGGAGGCTGAAAAGTGGCTGTTTGTTCGGTAGATAGAATCTACCGAACGGCTGTGCAGAAAGGGAGAAATAAATCCTTCTGCACTGTAAAATTAACCCTTTAACTGCCGGTCCATAATCCAAAGGCAGCAGGCGGGCAACCAGGCTCCTCCAATGCAATTTGGAGAGTTTGGTCTTGTCACAGGGCTAATCTAGGAGCCTTAGCTGGCGCCTTGCCTTTGCCGGCAGATGTGCATCAATTCCAAGGGTGTTTGTGGGGAGCACCCTCATGATCAGATAGATCAAGCGACTCCTCGGAGTCAGAGAGGCGTTGTAATGTTACCTTGGGAACTGGATTAGGTTGTTACTGTAGGGCAACTAGTGCCTTAGGGATTGACTCTGCAATAGCAGAAAAGAGCCAGGCTTTAAGTTCAGCCGAAATAGAGGCTGTAACGGACCGTTTCGCTCACAAGGGGATAAAAACCGTTTAGGCGATAATCCCCTTCCAGATAGACAAGCAGCTACTGCAATCACCAATCCCTCGAACTGCAAACTGCACGAAGTCACCAACTTCCGAATAGGAAACACACGAACACAGGAAGCAGCCGAACAGGAAAAGCCCTATGAACAGTTCACACTCCTGGCAATCGGCATACAATCAAATTCCCCCCAAGAATGAGACGACACTTCACTTTGAGGGTTAAGCAGGAACTCCTTTACTGGGGCTACCTGCCCGGCTTTTATGCAGGTCTCCCACCTGGTGGACACTCCCCTAGGGGACCAGATGGGAAACTGGGAAACATATAGGACACTGACCAATCACAGACATACACCTTTAAACAATCCCACAATGCATCACAATCCCTCCTCCCTGGCCTGGAGATAATTGGAGAAGTAATCCAATTATCTCCAAGGACAGAGGCAAAACTCCATTACCCACATGGCAGACAAAAAGACAGTAAAAGACACAAAATTACCTATTGATGCATTTAGTACATAAAACATACACATTCTACATATCCCCAGATAGCTTAGATCTGAGCACACATTACTACCGAATGGCGCTCAGATCACATACATACAGTTCAATCGCCATGGAGCCAAAGTCTTTCACATAGTCTTTCGTTACACGAATGGGCTCCATGGCTTAGCTATCTGGGTTAACATTTTCACATATCCCAAAGTACCGACTGAACCGGTGTTCGACACCAAGGGCATGAATAGGAACCAGGGGGCTGACGGTGTTCGCGCAAGTAAGTGTACGTTTTCAGTTCCACAGTGTTAGCGCTGAACACCGCTAGCCGTTCGGGACTTAAAATGGCTGCTGCCACGTGTTCGCCAAACGAACAAAGGCCACCCAGCGTTCATCAATTAAGCTGCGGTTAACTGCAGCTTCTGGGTGGTCAATTGGCGGCACACTCCAGCTCCCCGGTGGTCCCTCGTTCGGTAGTTGGAATCTACCGAACACCCCGGCTGAAAGGCACGAATAAGCCTTTCTGCAGGGAAAATAAAAGGTTTAGCCTGCAGGGCCATAGTCGCAGGGTAGGAGGCTAGCAACCAGGCTTCTCCAGTTCACAGTGGCGAGGTTGGTTTCGCCACAGAGGCGTCTTGTAGGTCAGACATATTATCAATATTATTAACAGGGACATCGGTGCTGTATTCTGGTAAGTGGCTGAAGGGGTGCCCCGAGGGAGGAGGGCACTCCAGGAGTCTATAGTGCCAGGAAAACGGGTTTGTTATCCTGGCACTATAGGATCCCTTTAATAGCAGTGTAATTGGAGTAGACTCACCTGTGAGGCAAGCAGCAAAGAAAGTGGAAGTGGGAAGAACTTAATTCACCTTTGTTACAGATACCTTCTATGTGATTGGTTGACTTTTATTTTACACTGTTACCCATTTATTTGCTGCTGGGAGATTTCGAATAAAAAAAAAAAAAAGTAAAGCGAATATTAAGCCTCCTGTATTGCCATAAAATTAAGTACATTTGCTAAATTCGAATGTATGGGATGCACAGCCCGTTCCATGCAACAATTAAGCAAAATTTTCCAGGCTGATCCATAACTTGCACTTGCCTGGTGCCCATGTTTCTGAAAGAATGTTTCTAGTTATATCCAAAAATTCTCTATGAGATTCGTGTGACCCGAGATAAGGGATGCTGTTAGAGGTAGTTGGTCTGAAATCACCAGGGGGTGAAGATTCCCGTCTGAAGATAATCCCGACGCATTTGTATGAGTTTTTGATAATCTATCCACATGCTGGTGTTTAGTAAAGAAAGGTAATGCATAATATAAGCCTTGTTATGAAATCAGTTTTGTAACATATAATGTAAAAAAAATACTGGCTCGTTGGGCGGTATGATTTAATGATTCACATGTTAGTTAACGATGGATTATATTCCAGTGCGGGGAGTTTGAGTACCGGACGTATATGTGTTTTATTTTTGTATTGTGTAGCTTTGTTACAGTACTGCCCTATTAAATAAACACTCCAAGCACCATAACCACTACAGCCCTATGGCATCCACCCAGAGTAAGTAGTCAGATTTACCTGGATCCCGTCGGAGTCTGTGTGTTCGTCCTTTTCTTGGTTCTGTCTTTTTTTTTTTTCACCATTTCCCTTGTTCTGTGCTTCAGGTCTCTACCATCACTATTGAGAGCCACGTTATGCTTGAGAAGTCTTTGCTTAGTGCTTCAGACGATGCTTCTCAGGGCACTAAGACCAGATGCCAGACTCCTGCACGGTGAGTCTAGAAGCTTTCTTTCTATTGCTGCCGTGTGTACGTTGTATTTATTTTTTTATTCTTCCTTCATCATAAATGTGTATATGTTATTGTACACAGTGTGAATAATAGTAAGCTTACTCTGTATTGGGGTTCTCACAGTAGCTTCTCATTCCATACAGTGTGAATAATAGTAAGCTCACTCTGTATTGAGGTTCTCCCAGCAGCTTCTCATTCCATACAGTGTGAATAATAGTAAGCTTACTCTGTATTGGGGTTCTCCCAGCAGCTTCTCATTCCATACAGTGTGAATAATAGTAAGCTTACTCTGTATTGGGGTTCTCCCAGCAGCTTCTCATTCCATACAGTGTGAATAATAGTAAGCTTACTCTGTATTGGGGTTCTCCCAGCAGATTCTCATTCCATACAGTGTGAATAATAGTAAGCTTACTCTGTATTGAGGTTCTCCCAGCAGATTCTCATTCCATACAGTGTGAATAATAGTAAGCTTACTCTGTATTGGGGTTCTCCCAGCAGCTTCTCATTCCATACAGTGTGAATAATAGTAAGCTTACTCTGTATTGGGGTTCTACCATCAGCTTGTCATTCCATACAGTGTGTCAGGGTTTCTTTGCTGTTTTAAACCCTTTCTGTTTCAGTGATTGAGTTTTCAGCTGCAATTACTATGAGCTGCTTCTGCTTGTTGCCACGGTTACTCACCTGTGAGTAGTAATTAACCCTGCTGCTAATCAGTTCTGCCTATTTAAGCAGCTAAGCCCAGAACCTCCTGGCCCTTGCGTGGTTTCCTGTTCCCCAGAAGTCTCCTTGTTCCTGTGTTTCCTGTTTGCTCCTGGTTCCTGACTCCGGCCTTGTTCCTGACTCCGCTGCTCTCCGTGCTCCTGATCCTGGCTTGTCTGACTACCCGCTCTGGTGACTGACCCCTGCTTGATTCCTGGACTTTGCTTTTGTTTATTATTTGTTATTTATTAATAAAGGTGTGTTTGCATCTACTTCTGTCTCTGTCTGGTTCCTGGTCCCTGACATTACGCAAGGGCCATGAATACAGATGGTACAGGCAAGACACCTATACCTAACCTGCTTACCCAGTGGGACCAGCAGAACCACCATTTGGACCAGTATGCCCATCTGGATCCAGTACCCGGCCAGCCTGCGATTGCGGCCTCTGCCTCACTTCCTGTTCTAGCACCGGTTGTAGCCTCCAAACCTGTAGCGGCTAGAGAAATGACTGGGTCTGTCCCGCTCCCTCAATATTTTGGGGGCAACCCTGCTCAGTGCAGAGAATTTATAAATCAGGTTAAAGGATACCTTGAAACCCTGCCCCAGGCATTTCTTACAGACAGTGACAAAGTTCACTTCATGATTTCTTTGCTGTCTGAAAAGGCCCTAGCTTGGGCAAAACCTCTCTGGGAGGCAGAGAAGCCTATTATTTACAATTACCCTGAATTTGTTGCATCCTTCAAAAGGGTTTTTGATATTCCAGCTCGCTCCACCCCTACTGCCGAACTACTCATGTCTAATGCTCAGGGCACAAAAACTATTGTCGAGTATGCCAGTGAATTCCGTACCATGGCAGCAGAGGGTGGCTGGAACAACGAGACTCTCGTGGCTGCCTTTGCACAGGGTCTCTCCGATGTGTTTAAAAATGAGATTGCAGCCTCGAGGAACTGATATCATTTGTCACCCTCATTGACATCAGACTCCGAGAGAGATCCTCATCCAAGGAGCGCCTGCGGAGGCCTCTTGTAAATTTGGCACAGAGCTTTTCTTGCCCACCCGAACCTCCCTCACCTCCCATGCCTCCTGGTCCTGAGTCCTCTGTCTGTGTGGAGACAAGGCGGTTCGGCTTCTCACGCCTCTCGGTCGAGGAGAGAGCCTTTCGAGGAGGGAGGGTCTGTGCCTATACTGCGGACACCACGGTCACGTGTTAAAGTTTTGCCCGATTCGTCCGGCAAAGGGCCCGCACCCAAGATACTGTCAGGGGCAGATCTTGGGTGGTCTTTCTGCAGACCCAGAGATATGTGTGCGCAAACCCTTGGTGCCTGTTATCCTCTCCTGGCCTGATTCATCCATTGAAACCCGGGCATTTCTTGATTCTGGGGCCGCAGGCTTGTTTATAGATTGTGCATTTGCAGCAAAGCACTCTATACCCTTACAGTCTCGCAACTTCCCACTAGCCTTCGAAGCCATCGATGGCAGACCAATACAGCCAACCCACGTGACCCAAGAAACCGTGCCCATATCTCTGGCTGTAGGGGCTCTACATCATGAGACGATCCAATTCCAGGTCATTTCCTCTCCATATTACCAGGTTGTTTTGGGATACCCTTGGTTACAGAAGCATAACCCCACAATTGATTGGCGCAAAGCTGAGATATTATCATGGTCCCAGCAATGCACATTGTCCTGTCTCCAGAAACCGGTCAAAGTTTTGGGCGCATGTTCTGCCTCTTCCTTACCCGCTGAGTACCAAGAATTCCAAGATGTATTTGACAAGGGTCAAGCCAGCGTTCTGCCACCACACCGTCCGTATGACTGTGGTATCGAACTCCAACCGGGTACTAATCCTCCCCGGGGCCGGATTTACCCACTGTCTGTAGCAGAGAATCGAGCCATGGAGGAGTATGTTACCGATGCACTGTCTAAGGGTTTTATTCGGAAGTCATCTTCTCCTGCCGGGGCCGGCTTTTTCTTTGTAAAGAAAAAAGATGGCGAGTTGAGACCCTGTATCGACTATAGGGGTCTCAATCGCATTACTATTAAGAATGCCTACCCCATTCCATTAATCACGGAATTATTTGACCGCCTCAAGGGAGCAACGGTCTTCACCAAACTTGATCTGAGAGGGGCATATAATCTCGTCCGGATAAAAGAGGACCACGAATGGAAAACCGCATTTAACACCAGGAGCGGCCATTACGAATACCTAGTAATGCCCTTTGGTCTTTGCAATGCTCCGGCGGTTTTCCAAGAATTTATAAATGACGTCCTGCGAGATATGCTGCAGCAATGTGTGGTGGTTTATCTTGATGATATTCTGATCCATTCCACATCTCTCGAGAACCATCACGCAGACGTTTCTCGTGTATTACAGAGACTTAGAGAAAATAATCTGTTCTGCAAATTGGAGAAATGTGAGTTTCACTGCAAACAGGTTACATTCTTGGGATATGTTATCTCAGACGCTGGATTCTCTATGGATCCGGAGAAACTTTCGGCTGTACTAAAATGGCCTCGACCTACGGGTCTTCGCTCTATACAACGGTTTCTGGGCTTCGCCAATTATTATCGGAAGTTCATACGCAACTTTTCTTCCTTGGTTAAACCTCTCACGGACATGACCAGGAGAGATGCTGATCCACAGCATTGGTCACAGGAAGCCATTACTGCCTTTGAGTCTCTCAAAGTCGCCTTTGCTGCTGCTCCTATACTGGCACACCCTAACCCTGCCTTACCATTCATTCTTGAGGTCGATGCGTCTGAGACAGGAGTGGGCGCCCTCCTGTCTCAACGTCCTAACCCAGAGAGCTCCAGGCATCCGTGCGGGTATTTCTCGAGGAAATTGAACCCGGCGGAATGCAATTACCAGATTGGTGATAGAGAACTTCTAGCCATAATTTTAGCTCTCAAAGAATGGAGGCACCTTCTTGAGGGTACTTCAGTGCCAATCCTCATACTCACAGACCACAAGAATCTAACATATCTTTCTGAAGCTAAGCGACTTTCCCCCCGGCAAGCTAGATGGGCTCTCTTCCTATCAAGATTCAATTATGTGGTTTCTTACTTGCCCGGTACAAAAAACATTCGGGCTGATGCCTTGTCTCGACAGTTCTCCCGTCATCTAGAGAGGAGATAACCCCTACTCCTGTGATTCCTCCGGACCATATACTGGCAACCATCCGTACTAACCTCACCTCACCCCTAGGCGAGGAGATTCTGGCTGCACAAAGTAATGCTCCTCCAGAGAAACCTAATGGCCGTTGTTTTGTACCTATTAACCTCCGTACGAAACTATTGAGTACATACCACGACCCCAAAGCAGCTGGACATCCAGGCAAAAACCAGTTAATCTGGTCCGTATCCCGGCAATTTTGGTGGCCTAGTCTCCGTTCGGATGTCACCGCTTTTGTAGCTGCCTGTCCTGTGTGCGCTCAAAATAAAACCCCACGACGCCCTCCAGTGGGTCTCCTGCAAACCATACCTAATGGTGAACGACCCTGGACCCACTTGTCCATGGATTTTATCGTAGATCTTCCGGTCTCCCGTGGCAATACAGTCGTTCTCATGGTTGTTGACCGATTCTCGAAGATGTCGCATTGCATTCCCTTGAAAAAACTACCAACTTCCCAGGAACTTGCAACAATTTTTGGTCGGGAGATCTTTCGTTTGCATGGGTTACCCAAAGTGATAGTCTCAGATAGGGGTAGCCAGTTCGTGTCCAGATTTTGGAGAGCTTTTTGTACGCAAATGGGAATTCAGCTTTCCTTCTCCTCGGCCTACCACCCGCAATCCAATGGTGCAGCGGAACGAGCTAACCAAACACTGGAACAGTTTCTGCGTTGCTACATTTCTGACCACCAGAACAACTGGTCTGATCTGCTACCCTGGGCGGAGTTTGCCCACAATAGTGCGATTAATGCCTCCTCCCGGCTATCCCCATTCCTGGCAAACTATGGGTTTCAACCGTCCATGTTGCCTGATACGTTCTTGCCACAGGAGATACCGGCATTGGAGGAACATCTCAGGGAACTCCGTTCCACTTGGGTGCAGGTTCAGAGTTCTTTGCAACGCGCAATGCAGAACTACAAACTACAGGCCGACCGCAGACGCCTTCCTGCACCTACCTATCAGGTCGGAGAGAGGGTCTGGCTGTCTTCCCGCAACCTACGCCTCCGTGTTCCCTCACAAAAACTGGCACCCCGATACGTTGGGCCATTTCGTATACTTCGAAGGGTTAACCCTGTAGCTTACGCACTTGACCTTCCTGCTAACATGCGAACATGTTTTCCATGTTTCCCTCTTGAAACCGTTGGTTTGTAATCGCTACACCACCTCAGTGCCACGTCCACGTCCTGTTCTGATTGACAATCATGAGGAATATGAAATACGCAGCATCATTGACTCACGGGTCTTCAGAGGACAGATCCAATACTTGGTGCACTGGAAAGGATACGGTCCAGAGGAACGCTCCTGGGTTCCAGCCTCTGATGTCCATGCACCATCCCTCCTTCGTTCCTATCACGCCCGCTTCCCCATGAAGCCCGGAACCACCAACAGAGATGGGGGGAGTCGTTGAGGGGGAGGTACTGTCAGGGTTTCTTTGCTGTTTTAAACAGCAACCCTTTCTGTTTCAGTGATTGAGTTTTCAGCTGCAATTACTATGAGCTGCTTCTGCTTGTTGCCACGGTTACTCACCTGTGAGTAGTAATCACCCTGCTGCTAATCAGTTCTGCCTATTTAAGCAGCTAAGCCCAGAACCTCCTTGCCCTTGCGTGGTTTCCTGTTCCCCAGAAGTCTCCTTGTTCCTGTGTTTCCTGTTGGCTCCTGGTTCCTGACTCCGGCCTTGTTCCTGACTCCGCTGCTCTCCGTGCTCCTGATCCTGGCTTGTCTGACTACCCGCTCTGGTGACTGACCCCTGCTTGATTCCTGGACTTTGCTTTTGTTTATTATTTGTTATTTATTAATAAAGGTGTGTTTGCATCTACTTCTGTCTCTGTCTGGTTCCTGGTCCCTGACACAGTGTGAATAATAGTAAGCTTACTCTGTATTGGGGTTCTCCCAGCAGCTTCTCATTCCATACAGTGTGAATAATAGTAAGCTTACTCTGTATTGGGGTTCTACCAGCAGCTTCTCATTCCATACAGTGTGAATAATAGTAAGCTTACTCTGTATTGAGGTTCTCCCAGCAGCTTCTCATTCCATACAGTGTGAATAATAGTAAGCTTACTCTGTATTGGGGTTCTCCCAGTAGCTTCTCATTCCATACAGTGTGAATAATAGTAAGCTTACTCTGTATTGGGGTTCTACCAGTAGCTTCACATTCCATACAGTGTGAATAATAGTAAGCTTACTCTGTATTGGGGTTCTACCAGCAGCTTCTCATTCCATACAGTGTGAATAATAGTAAGCTTACTCTGTATTGAGGTTCTCCCAGCAGCTTGTCATTCCATACAGTGTGAATAATAGTAAGCTTACTCTGTATTGGGGTTCTCCCAGCAGCTTCTCATTCCATACAGTGTGAATAATAGTACGCTTGCTCTGTATTGGGGTTCTCCCAGCAGCTTCTCATTCCATACAGTGTGAATAATAGTAAGCTTACTCTGTATTGGGGTTCTAGCAGCAGCTTCTCATTCCATACAGTGTGAATAATAGTAAGCTTACTCTGTATTGGGGTTCTCCCAGCAGCTTGTCATTCCATACAGTGTGAATAATAGTAAGCTTACTCTGTATTGAGGTTCTCCCAGCAGCTTCTCATTCCATACAGTGTGAATAATAGTAAGCTTACTCTGTATTGGGGTTCTCACAGTAGCTTCTCATTCCATACAGTGTGAATAATAGTAAGCTTACTCTGTATTGGGGTTCTACCAGTAGCTTCACATTCCATACAGTGTGAATAATAGTAAGCTTACTCTGTATTGGGGTTCTCCCAGCAGCTTCTCGTTCCATACAGTGTGAATAATAGTACGCTTGCTCTGTATTGGGGTTCTCCCAGCAGCTTCTCATTCCATACAGTGTGAATAATAGTAAGCTTACTCTGTATTGGGGTTCTAGCAGCAGCTTCTCATTCCATACAGTGTGAATAATAGTAAGCTTACTCTGTATTGGGGTTCTCCCAGCAGCTTGTCATTCCATACAGTGTGAATAATAGTAAGCTTACTCTGTATTGGGGTTCTACCAGCAGCTTGTCATTCCATACAGTGTGAATAATAGTAAGCTTACTCTGTATTGGGGTTCTCCCAGCAGCTTCTCATTCCATACAGTGTGAATAATAGTAAGCTTACTCTGTATTGGGGTTCTACCAGCAGCTTCTCATTCCATACAGTGTGAATAATAGTAAGCTTACTCTGTATTGGGGTTCTCCCAGCAGCTTCTCATTCCATACAGTGTGAATAATAGTAAGCTTACTCTGTATTGGGGTTCTACCAGCAGCTTCTCATTCCATACAGTGTGAATAATAGTAAGCTTACTCTGTATTGAGGTTCTCCCAGCAGCTTCTCATTCCATACAGTGTGAATAATAGTAAGCTTACTCTGTATTGGGGTTCTACCAGCAGCTTCTCATTCCATACAGTGTGAATAATAGTAAGCTTACTCTGTATTGGGGTTCTCACAGTAGCTTCTCATTCCATACAGTGTGAATAATAGTAAGCTTACTCTGTATTGAGGTTCTACCAGCAGCTTCTCATTCCATACAGTGTGAATAATAGTAAGCTTACTCTGTATTGAGGTTCTACCAGCAGCTTCTCATTCCATACAGTGTGAATAATAGTAAGCTTACTCTGTATTGGGGTTCTACCAGCAGCTGCTCATTCCATACAGTGTGAATAATAGTAAGCTTACTCTGTATTGGGGTTCTACCAGCAGCTTCTCATTCCATACAGTGTGAATAATAGTAAGCTTACTCTGTATTGAGGTTCTACCAGCAGCTTCTCATTCCATACAGTGTGAATAATAGTAAGCTTACTCTGTATTGAGGTTCTACCAGCAGCTTCTCATTCCATACAGTGTGAATAATAGTAAGCTTACTCTGTATTGGGGTTCTCACAGTAGCTTCTCATTCCATACAGTGTGAATAATAGTACGCTTACTCTGTATTGAGGTTCTCACAGTAGCTTCTCATTCCATACAGTGTGAATAATAGTACGCTTACTCTGTATTGAGGTTCTACCAGTAGCTTCTCATTCCATACAGTGTGAATAATAGTAAACTTACTCTGTATTGGGGTTCTACCAGCAGCTTCTCATTCCATACAGTGTGAATAATAGTAAGCTTACTCTGTATTGGGGTTCTACCAGCAGCTTCTCATTCCATACAGTGTGAATAATAGTAAGCTTACTCTGTATTGGGGTTCTCCCAGCAGCTTCTCATTCCATACAGTGTGAATAATAGTAAGCTTACTCTGTATTGAGGTTCTACCAGTAGCTTCTCATTCCATACAGTGTGAATAATAGTAAGCTTACTCTGTATTGGGGTTCTACCCTCAGCTTCTCATTCCATACAGTGTGAATAATAGTAAGCTTACTCTGTATTGGGGTTCTCCCAGCAGCTTCTCATTCCATACAGTGTGAATAATAGTAAGCTCACTCTGTATTGAGGTTCTCCCAGTAGCTTCTCATTTCATACAGTGTGAATAATAGTAAGCTTACTCTGTATTGGGGTTCTCACAGTAGCTTATAATTCCATACAGTGTGAATAATAGTAAGCTTTCTCTGTATTGGGGTTCTCCCAGCAGCTTCTCATTCCATACAGTGTGAATAATAGTAAGCTTACTCTGTATTGAGGTTCTACCTGTAGCTTCTCATTCCATACAGTGTGAATAATAGTAAGCTTACTCTGTATTGGGGTTCTCCCAGTAGCTTCTCATTCCATACAGTGTGAATAATAGTAAGCTTACTCTGTATTGGGGTTCTCCCAGTAGCTTCTCATTCCATACAGTGTGAATAATAGTAAGCTTACTCTGTATTGGGGTTCTCCCAGCAGCTTCTCATTCCATACAGTGTGAATAATAGTAAGCTTACTCTGTATTGGGGTTCTCCCAGTAGCTTCTCATTCCATACAGTGTGAATAATAGTAAGCTTACTCTGAATTGGGGTTCTCCCAGTAGCTTGTCATTCCATACAGTGTGAATAATAGTAAGCTTACTCTGTATTGGGGTTCTACCAGCAGCTTCTCATTCCATACAGTGTGAATAATAGTAAGCTCACTCTGTATTGGGGTTCTACCAGCAGCTTCTCATTCCATACAGTGTGAATAATTGTAAGCTTACTCTGTATTGAGGTTCTACCAGTAGCTTCTCATTCCATACAGTGTGAATAATAGTAAGCTTACTCTGTATTGAGGTTCTCCCAGCAGCTTCTCATTCCATACAGTGTGAATAATAGTAAGCTTACTCTGTATTGGGGTTCTCACAGTAGCTTCTCATTCCATACAGTGTGAATAATAGTAAGCTTACTCTGTATTGGGGTTCTACCAGTAGCTTCACATTCCATACAGTGTGAATAATAGTAAGCTTACTCTGTATTGGGGTTCTCCCAGCAGCTTCTCGTTCCATACAGTGTGAATAATAGTACGCTTGCTCTGTATTGGGGTTCTCCCAGCAGCTTCTCATTCCATACAGTGTGAATAATAGTAAGCTTACTCTGTATTGGGGTTCTAGCAGCAGCTTCTCATTCCATACAGTGTGAATAATAGTAAGCTTACTCTGTATTGGGGTTCTCCCAGCAGCTTGTCATTCCATACAGTGTGAATAATAGTAAGCTTACTCTGTATTGGGGTTCTACCAGCAGCTTGTCATTCCATACAGTGTGAATAATAGTAAGCTTACTCTGTATTGGGGTTCTCCCAGCAGCTTCTCATTCCATACAGTGTGAATAATAGTAAGCTTACTCTGTATTGGGGTTCTACCAGCAGCTTCTCATTCCATACAGTGTGAATAATAGTAAGCTTACTCTGTATTGGGGTTCTCCCAGCAGCTTCTCATTCCATACAGTGTGAATAATAGTAAGCTTACTCTGTATTGGGGTTCTACCAGCAGCTTCTCATTCCATACAGTGTGAATAATAGTAAGCTTACTCTGTATTGAGGTTCTCCCAGCAGCTTCTCATTCCATACAGTGTGAATAATAGTAAGCTTACTCTGTATTGGGGTTCTACCAGCAGCTTCTCATTCCATACAGTGTGAATAATAGTAAGCTTACTCTGTATTGGGGTTCTCACAGTAGCTTCTCATTCCATACAGTGTGAATAATAGTAAGCTTACTCTGTATTGAGGTTCTACCAGCAGCTTCTCATTCCATACAGTGTGAATAATAGTAAGCTTACTCTGTATTGAGGTTCTACCAGCAGCTTCTCATTCCATACAGTGTGAATAATAGTAAGCTTACTCTGTATTGGGGTTCTACCAGCAGCTGCTCATTCCATACAGTGTGAATAATAGTAAGCTTACTCTGTATTGGGGTTCTACCAGCAGCTTCTCATTCCATACAGTGTGAATAATAGTAAGCTTACTCTGTATTGAGGTTCTACCAGCAGCTTCTCATTCCATACAGTGTGAATAATAGTAAGCTTACTCTGTATTGAGGTTCTACCAGCAGCTTCTCATTCCATACAGTGTGAATAATAGTAAGCTTACTCTGTATTGGGGTTCTCACAGTAGCTTCTCATTCCATACAGTGTGAATAATAGTACGCTTACTCTGTATTGAGGTTCTCACAGTAGCTTCTCATTCCATACAGTGTGAATAATAGTACGCTTACTCTGTATTGAGGTTCTACCAGTAGCTTCTCATTCCATACAGTGTGAATAATAGTAAACTTACTCTGTATTGGGGTTCTACCAGCAGCTTCTCATTCCATACAGTGTGAATAATAGTAAGCTTACTCTGTATTGGGGTTCTACCAGCAGCTTCTCATTCCATACAGTGTGAATAATAGTAAGCTTACTCTGTATTGGGGTTCTCCCAGCAGCTTCTCATTCCATACAGTGTGAATAATAGTAAGCTTACTCTGTATTGAGGTTCTACCAGTAGCTTCTCATTCCATACAGTGTGAATAATAGTAAGCTTACTCTGTATTGGGGTTCTACCCTCAGCTTCTCATTCCATACAGTGTGAATAATAGTAAGCTTACTCTGTATTGGGGTTCTCCCAGCAGCTTCTCATTCCATACAGTGTGAATAATAGTAAGCTCACTCTGTATTGAGGTTCTCCCAGTAGCTTCTCATTTCATACAGTGTGAATAATAGTAAGCTTACTCTGTATTGGGGTTCTCACAGTAGCTTATAATTCCATACAGTGTGAATAATAGTAAGCTTTCTCTGTATTGGGGTTCTCCCAGCAGCTTCTCATTCCATACAGTGTGAATAATAGTAAGCTTACTCTGTATTGAGGTTCTACCTGTAGCTTCTCATTCCATACAGTGTGAATAATAGTAAGCTTACTCTGTATTGGGGTTCTCCCAGTAGCTTCTCATTCCATACAGTGTGAATAATAGTAAGCTTACTCTGTATTGGGGTTCTCCCAGTAGCTTCTCATTCCATACAGTGTGAATAATAGTAAGCTTACTCTGTATTGGGGTTCTCCCAGCAGCTTCTCATTCCATACAGTGTGAATAATAGTAAGCTTACTCTGTATTGGGGTTCTCCCAGTAGCTTCTCATTCCATACAGTGTGAATAATAGTAAGCTTACTCTGAATTGGGGTTCTCCCAGTAGCTTGTCATTCCATACAGTGTGAATAATAGTAAGCTTACTCTGTATTGGGGTTCTACCAGCAGCTTCTCATTCCATACAGTGTGAATAATAGTAAGCTCACTCTGTATTGGGGTTCTACCAGCAGCTTCTCATTCCATACAGTGTGAATAATTGTAAGCTTACTCTGTATTGAGGTTCTACCAGTAGCTTCTCATTCCATACAGTGTGAATAATAGTAAGCTTACTCTGTATTGAGGTTCTCCCAGCAGCTTCTCATTCCATACAGTGTGAATAATAGTAAGCTTACTCTGTATTGGGGTTCTACCAGCAGCTTCTCATTCCATACAGTGTGAATAATAGTAAGCTTACTCTGTATTGGGGTTCTCACAGTAGCTTCTCATTCCATACAGTGTGAATAATAGTAAGCTTACTCTGTATTGAGGTTCTACCAGCAGCTTCTCATTCCATACAGTGTGAATAATAGTAAGCTTACTCTGTATTGAGGTTCTACCAGCAGCTTCTCATTCCATACAGTGTGAATAATAGTAAGCTTACTCTGTATTGGGGTTCTACCAGCAGCTGCTCATTCCATACAGTGTGAATAATAGTAAGCTTACTCTGTATTGGGGTTCTACCAGCAGCTTCTCATTCCATACAGTGTGAATAATAGTAAGCTTACTCTGTATTGAGGTTCTCCCAGCAGCTTCTCATTCCATACAGTGTGAATAATAGTAAGCTTACTCTGTATTGGGGTTCTCACAGTAGCTTCTCATTCCATACAGTGTGAATAATAGTAAGCTTACTCTGTATTGGGGTTCTACCAGTAGCTTCTCATTCCATACAGTGTGAATAATAGTAAGCTTACTCTGTATTGGGGTTCTACCAGTAGCTTATAATTCCATACAGTGTGAATAATAGTAAGCTTACTCTGTATTGGGGTTCTCCCAGCAGCTTCTCATTCCATACAGTGTGAATAATAGTAAGCTTAATCTGTATTGGGGTTCTCCCAGCAGCTTCTCATTCCATACAGTGTGAATAATAGTAAGCTTACTCTGTATTGAGGTTCTACCAGTAGCTTCTCATTCCATACAGTGTGAATAATAGTAAGCTTACTCTGTATTGGGGTTCTACCAGCAGCTTCTCATTCCATACAGTGTGAATAATAGTAAGCTTACTCTGTATTGGGGTTCTACCAGCAGCTTCGCATTCCATACAGTGTGAATAATAGTAAGCTTACTCTGTATTGGGGTTCTCCCAGCAGCTTCTCATTCCATACAGTGTGAATAATAGTAAGCTTACTCTGTATTGGGGTTCTCCCAGCAGCTTGTCATTCCATACATTGTGAATAATAGTAAGCTTACTCTGTATTGGGGTTCTCACAGTAGCTTGTCATTCCATACAGTGTGAATAATAGTAAGCTTACTCTGTATTGGGGTTCTACCAGTAGCTTATAATTCCATACAGTGTGAATAATAGTAAGCTTACTCTGTATTGGGGTTCTCCCAGCAGCTTCTCATTCCATACAGTGTGAATAATAGTAAGCTTACTCTGTATTGGGGTTCTCCCAGCAGCTTCTCATTCCATACATTGTGAATAATAGTAAGCTTACTCTGTATTGGGGTTCTCCCAGCAGCTTCTCATTCCATACAGTGTGAATAATAGTAAGCTTACTCTGTATTGGGGTTCTACCAGCAGCTTCGCATTCCATACAGTGTGAATAATAGTAAGCTTACTCTGTATTGGGGTTCTCCCAGCAGCTTCTCATTCCATACAGTGTGAATAATAGTAAGCTTACTCTGTATTGGGGTTCTCCCAGCAGCTTCTCCTTCCATACATTGTGAATAATAGTAAGCTTACTCTGTATTGGGGTTCTCCCAGCAGCTTGTCATTCCATACAGTGTGAATAATAGTAAGCTTACTCTGTATTGGGGTTCTACCAGTAGCTTATAATTCCATACAGTGTGAATAATAGTAAGCTTACTCTGTATTGGGGTTCTCCCAGCAGCTTCTCATTCCATACAGTGTGAGTAATAGTAAGCTTACTCTGTATTGGGGTTCTACCAGCAGCTTCACATTCCATACAGTGTGAATAATAGTAAGCTTACTCTGTATTGGGGTTCTACCAGTAGCTTCACATTCCATACAGTGTGAATAATAGTAAGCTTACTCTGTATTGGGGTTCTCCCAGCAGCTTCTCATTCCATACAGTGTGAATAATAGTAAGCTTACTCTGTATTGAGGTTCTCCCAGCAGCTTCTCATTCCATACAGTGTGAATAATAGTAAGCTTACTCTGTATTGGGGTTCTCCCAGCAGCTTCTCATTCCATACAGTGTGAATAATAGTAAGCTTACTCTGTATTGAGGTTCTCCCAGTAGCTTCTCATTCCATACAGTGTGAATAATAGTAAGCTTACTCTGTATTGAGGTTCTCCCAGCAGCTTCTCATTCCATACAGTGTGAATAATAGTAAGCTTACTCTGTATTGGGGTTCTTCCAGCAGCTTCTCATTCCATACAGTGTGAATAATAGTAAGCTTACTCTGTATTGGGGTTCTCCCAGTAGCTTCTCATTCCATACAGTGTGAATAATAGTAAGCTCACTCTGTATTTGGGGTTCTCCCAGCAGCTTCTCATTCCATACAGTGTGAATAATAGTAAGCTTACTCTGTATTGGGGTTCTCCCAGCAGCTTCTCATTCCATACAGTGTGAATAATAGTAAGCTCACTTTGTATTGGGGTTCTACCAGCAGCTTCTCATTCCATACAGTGTGAATAATAGTAAGCTCACGTTGTATTGGGGTTCTACCAGCAGCTTCTCATTCCATACAGTGTGAATAATAGTAAGCTTACTCTGTATTGAGGTTCTCCCAGCAGCTTCTCATTCCATACAGTGTGAATAATAGTAAGCTCACTCTGTATTGAGGTTCTACCAGCAGCGTCTCATTCCATACAGTGTGAATAATAGTAAGCTTACTCTGTATTGGGGTTCTCCCAGCAGCTTCTCATTCCATACAGTGTGAATAATAGTAAGCTTATTCTGTATTGGGGTTCTACCAGCAGCTTCTCATTCCATACACTGTGAATAATAGTAAGCTTACTCTGTATTGGGGTTCTACCAGTAGCTTCTCATTCCATACAGTGTGAATAATAGTAAGCTTACTCTGTATTGGGGTTCTACCAGCAGCTTCTCATTCCATACAGTGTGAATAATAGTAAGCTCACTCTGTATTGGGGTTCTCCCAGCAGCTTCTCATTCCATACAGTGTGAATAATAGTAAGCTTACTCTGTATTGGGGTTCTCCCAGCAGCTTCTCATTCCATACAGTGTGAATAATAGTAAGCTTACTCTGTATTGGGGTTCTCACAGTAGCTTATAATTCCATACAGTGTGAATAATAGTAAGCTTACTCTGTATTGGGGTTCTCCCAGCAGCTTCTCATTCCATACAGTGTGAATAATAGTAAGCTTTCTCTGTATTGGGGTTCTCCCAGCAGCTTTTTATTCCATACAGTGTGAATAATAATAAGCTTACTCTGTATTGGGGTTCTACCAGCAGCTTCTCATTCCATACAGTGTGAATAATAGTAAGCTTACTCTGTATTGAGGTTCTCCCAGCAGCTTCTCATTCCATACAGTGTGTGTAGCAGAGTAGAGGTATTATCCAAGGTATCTCCGCTGGTAGACAGGAAAGGCAATCCAAACAGGTTCAAGACAGGTAGCGTAGTTACAATCCCTTCCCTCCAAGAACTAGACGACACATAGCTTGGAGGTCAACTGAGGTTTTATTCACACACTTCCATTATTTATGGGATTTCCCATGCAAGGGGTTTCCCTACAGACAATTCAGGGATTATACAATAGGGGACTACATGGGAAACTGAACAAGCTGGACATTTCTCCCATAATACACTGCTGCACGAGAGGGACACTCCTACCAGCATATACAGTTAAGTGGATTATCCCCTCGTGCAGCAGAAACAATATTTTACATAAAAATACATAAGTTGGATATTGTTCGTCAGATTTAGACGAACGGACGTTCGATAGATAGCTGGGGTTGGAGCGCACATTTCGGGAAAGTGCGGCTCAGATCCCAGCTTAACTAACCGAACGCCGCATGAAATACACATATATTCTAAGTTCCCCTCAAACTACCGAAGGACTCCATAGAAACCTATTACCGAAGGACCGGGGCTCCCGAACGGCTTGGAAGTCCAGCGGTATTCGTGCCGTCGAGTAACCGATTTTAGTTCCAGGCGCTCGACGACCAAGTACCGCTGGGCTAACAAAGGATCCAAGATGGCCGACCGCCGCGTGGTCGGTAGCCGAACGACGGCCACCCTGAATCCTCTTAATTTACCGATTGCAACAATGTTGCAATCGTTAACGAGAGCCACACGACCTCCTGAGGGTGGTCTCCATTCGGCAGTTTGTTCGTTTCACGAACAGAGATGGAAATCACTGTTCGTGGAATGATTACCTGAATGCCAACGGGTTTTTATGCCGCCAGCATACGAACGCCACAGACCTGCAATACATTACACACGCATACCCTTGGTTCTTAAAGTGGTACATACATATTAACGAAAATACAGTTTTAAAGATGGCTGCTGCTGCCACAATGCTCCCCCAGAACCAACCCGGCATACACAGTCTGTTCCCAACGGATCGGCTTGGGGATGTCCGGAGGAGTACCCACAGATCACTTGTCCAGTTCAGTTTGTCGGGATAACCCGTCGGCATTTCCATTTAGCTTACCCGTGCGATATTGGATGGTAAAATCAAATGGCTGCAGCGCTAAACTCCAGCGCAGCAGCCGGGCATTGTCCCCTGACACCCGGTTCAGCCAGACCAACGGGTTGTGATCTGTGAGTAGCGAAAAGGTTTGTCCATACAAATAGGGCTGCAGTTTCTTGAGGGCCCACACCACGGCAAGGCATTCCTTTTCGATGGCGGCGTAGCTTACTTTTCTGGGGAAAAGTTTTCTGCTTAGGTAAGCTACCGGATGTTCGCCGTCATCTGCTCTGACCTGGCTCAGTACTGCTCCCAATCCAAACATAGAAGCGTCTGTATGAACGAGAAAGTGTTTAGTTGGATCAGGAGCAGCAAGAACAGGTGCGTTAACCAGAGCAGTTTTCAAGAGTTGGAATGCCTGTTCACACTCTGGGGCCCATACTACTAACTTAGGGAGGTTATTGCGGGTTAGATCGGTGAGGGGTTTGGCTAGGGTACTGTAATTAGGAACAAACTTCCGATAATACCCTGCGGTACCCAAATATGCTAGTACCTGGGTTTTAGTGCGGGGGGTTGGCCATTGGGCTACGGCCTCTATTTTGGCCGGTTCTGGCTTCTGTTGGCCACTGCCTACTCGGTATCCTAGGTATTGGACTTCTGCCATCCCTATATGGCATTTACTGGGTTTAAATGCCATATCCCTGCCTCCCGGATACGGTCCAAGATGGCCCCTATATGGCTCAGGTGATCAGTCCAGGAATAGCTAAAAATCGCTATGTCTTCCAAATAGGCGCATGCGTATTCCTGAAACCCATCTAGTAGTCGGTCCACCAATCTCTGGAAGGTGGCCGGGGCATTTTTCATCCCAAATGGCATGACCCTAAACTGGTACAGGCCAAATGGGGTGACAAAGGCCGACTTGGGGATGGCGTCCTCGGCTAACGGGATTTGCCAATACCCCTTGCAAAGGTCAATGGTGGTTAGATATTTACCTCTGGCCATTTTGTCTAATAACTCGTCTATCCGGGGCATGGGATAGGCGTCGGACACTGTTTTATCATTGAGTCTCCTATAATCTACGCAGAAGCGGGTCGTTCCATCCCGCTTCGGCACTAGTACCACTGGGGATGCCCATGGGCTATCCGAAGGCTCAATTACTCCTAACTGCAACATTTCCTTAAGCTCTTTTTACATATTCCCCCTAACTGCGGTTAGGCGGCTGACGGGCGGCTGCCGGAGAGGTGTTTCGTCTGGGCTTTCCACCCGGTGGGTGGCTAATAGGGTATATCCGGGGAGGTTGGAAAAGGTAGCTCCTTTTTCCCTAATTAACCTTTGGGCCTGAGCTTTCTCCTGGGGATTCAAGCGCTCTCCTAACTGTACGGCGGCTAGGTCCTCCTGTTGGGTTTCCCTGGCGAGAAGGTCGGGTAGGGGTAGGTTATCTGCGTCCTCCGCGGCTGAGGCACAGATGGCGGATACTTCCATCGTGCGCTCGTGGTAGAACTTCAGCATGTTCACATGGAGCATGCGTCTGCCCCCTGCCCCGGCGCATGGGCCAATTATATAGGTGGTATCGCAGACTTGCTCTACCACCTTGAATGGGCCCTGCCAGGAAGCCTGCAGCTTGTCAGTAGGGACGGGTCGTAGTATTAATACCTTCTGGCCGACCTGAAAGCTGCGGTCCCTGTCTCCCCTATCATACCATCGGCGCTGTCGTTGCTGGGCCGCTTGGAGGTTGGTACGTACAGCCTGGGTTAAAGCCTCCAAGCGGTCCCGGAATTCTAGCACATAGGGTACGATAGGAGTACCATTAGTGGTCATTCCCCCCCTCCCAGTGTTCTCTGATTAAATCTAGGGGGCCCCTCACTCTCCTTCCGAACAACAATTCGAAAGGGGAGAACCCCGTGGATTCTTGGGGGACTTCTCTGTAGGCAAACAGTAAGTGGGGTAAAAAACGCTCCCAGTCTTTTTGTGTGTCTACGAACGTTCGGATCATTTGTTTCGGCGTTCCGTTGAAACGTTCGCAGAGACCATTAGACTGAGGGTGGTACGGGGAGTTAAGGATAGATTTCACCCCGCATACTCTCCAAAGCTGGTGAGTGACCTCTGCCGTGAATTGGGTGCCTCTATCCGAAATAATCCCCCGGGGTAATCCCATGCGGGAGAATATGCGCATAAGGGCATCCACTACGGTCTCGGCATGTTCATTGGTTAGGGCTACTGCTTCGGGGTACCTGGTGGCATAGTCCACTACGGTCAAGATATACTTCTTGCCGGAGGGACTAGGTTTTTTCAGCGGTCCTATTATGTCTACCGCTATTCTACTAAAGGGCTCCTCTATTATGGGTAGGGAGTGGAGTTTGGCCTTGTATCGGTCCCCCCTTTTCCTGACTCTCTGACAGGTATCACAGGTATTACAATAGTGCCTAATATCCTGGGATATCCCTGGCCAGAAGAAATTTTGCGTCAGCGGATGTTTGGTTCGGCTGATTCCTAGGTGACCTGACAGTGGTATGTCATGGGCTATTCGCATTAGCTCCTGCCTATACTTCCGAGGCACAATTAACTGTTTTATGGGAATGGGAATAGATCCAGCTACCATTTTCTCAGCGTACCGGTATAATAACCCCTTAACCCAAGCATATCTCTCCCCTTCTAGGCCTGCCTGGTTCTTATCTATCCGGTCTTTGTAAACCTGCATGGACGAGTCTAGGGCGACCTCGCTGCCAAATTCTCTCGGGGCATCCCAGGGTAGGACAGTGTGATAAAGAGGGGCCGGGCTTACCTGAGCCTCAGAGTCGGTGGGTGGTGCCGTGGTGCGAGCCTGTTGACGGGTGACGACTGGGTAAGCCTCCTGTGGGGTTGGTCGTGTAACAAAAGCGGAGGTTAGCTCCCCCAAGTCATTTCCCAAAATAACATCCGCAGGCAAGTCCTGCATCGTCCCCACTTCCACTTGCCCTGCCCCTGCTCCCCAATTCAAATGTAGTTTGGCAGTGGGGACCTTGTAAATGGCTCCCCCTGCCACCCGTACTGCTATACAGTCTCCCGTGAGATGTTCCTTTGCAACTAGGTGGTTCCGGACCAAAGTGATGGTGGCCCCGGAATCTCTCAACCCTTCCATCCGCTTTCCTTCGATATGGACCACTTGTCGATGACCTTGGCAGTTGTCAGAGGCCGCTTGCACCGGGTTCACTTCGTGGAAGGTGCCTAGTGGTTCTTCCATCTGGGTGGGGGTGGAAGGCTGGACAAATGCTCCTGTCTGATAGCAGTGTACTGCTGCTCGAGGGACAGGTGGTTGTCTTTGATGGGGCCATGATGGTCGGGCCCTGTTTCGGGGACAATCCCTTTGTACATGCCCCAGCTGGTTGCAGGTATGGCATCGGATATGTGCCCGGTTGTTGTATCTGGGAGGCTGCTGATGGTAGGTCCCTCCTGGCCGGGGAGGATCGACCAGGGTAGGTCGGGGAAGGATTGGCTGAGAAGATACTTTATGTGATGAGCGCTGTTCCCGCCTGGTGTCCTGGTGCTCATCAGCTAGTTTAGCGGCTTCTTGTAAGGTACAGGGTTTACGATCCCTTACCCAGTTCTGTAGTTCTGGTAATAAGCTCGTGTAGAACTGTTCCAGTAGCAATAACTGCATGATATCCTGCTGAGTGGTGGCTTTTGCTGCCTCAACCCACCCGGTGGCTGCTCGCTGTAGACGGTGTGCGAACTCAGCGTGTGAGTCCTTCTCCTGTTTTTTCAGTTCCCGGAACTGCAGTCGGTATGCCTCAGGTGTAATGGCATATCGTGCTAGGAGGGCTAGTTTTACCTTCTGATAGTCCCTGCTGTCCTCTTCAGGCACGGCTCAGTACGCTTCTGCTGCGCGGCCTGATAGGTTACCAGCTAGCAAGGGTACTTGATCTTGAGGGCTGATCGCATGAAGCTTGCATAACCGTTCAAAGTCCTGCAAATAGCCATCAATGTCGCCCTCTGTATCCGTAAAGGCTTTAAACGCTTGGTAGGGAATCTTTGCTTTTCCTGGCAGGGTAGGGACAGGCGTTGTGACTCCCTCCCCCGCTTGCTGGTTCATCTGCGACCTTCGAAGCATGATGTAGTCCTGCACATCTGTATAAACCCGGTCAGCCATCTGTTCAGCTAGGGCTGGTGGGAATAAAGCCATCCTGCTCCTATATTCCTTAGCAAATTCGGTTTGCTCCTCCTCCCTTGGAGGTGCTGCAGCAGCTGCGGCTCTGTCTCCTTCCATGAGCTCTGAGATTAGAACAGCCTTTGCTTTGTTGCTTGCTATTCTCCCTCTCGCTTCCAGTAATTCCTTTAATGTGTTCCGTTTCAAAAGGTTATAATCCGTTTCCATTCACCGGCTGTTCGTGTGTTTCTCTGTATTCCCGAACTCCGGATTCATCCGAATGGTTTAACTCACGGATTATTGCTTCTTCCTTTCAGTTCGTTTAAATTCCTGCCGAACGCTTCTTGCTGTGTAGTTAAGATCCCGTCGCTTGCCACCAATTGTAGCGGAGTAGAGGTATTATCCAAGGTATCTCCGCTGGTAGACAGGAAAGGCAATCCAAACAGGTACAAGACAGGTAGCGTAGTTACAATCCCTTCCCTCCAAGAACTAGACGACACATAGCTTGGAGGTCAACTGACAATTTTTATTTCCGTCTTCAAGAGTTAACTGCCAACTGTCAACTTTTAAATGTTCTGCAATGCAGTAATAGCAAGACGCCATAGACCTGCAATACATTACACACGCATACCCTTGGTTCTTAAAGTGGTACATACATATTAACGAAAATACAGTTTTAAAGATGGCTGCTGCTGCCACAGCACCAAACTCCCGAACTGCATACAAGGGAATAAGGTAGCACTCCAAACTCCCGAACTGGAACCTCACGAATAGCTGCTAGCAGACGAACAGGAAAAGCTCCCAAGCGGCTTACACTCCTGGCAGTCAGTCCCTATCAGCATACAGTGAATCCCCCCAAGAACGAGACAAGGCTCCGTGTTGAGGGTCAAGCAGTGGTCTGTTTATTTAGGCCTACCTGCCCCTGTATTTATGCAGGTCTCCCACGTGGTGCACACTCCCCTAGGGGACCAGATGGAAGACTGTAACAACGGACAGACAAGTACCAATTACAGACATACAGCAGTAAAACATCCCCACAATGCATCCTGGCTCCCTCTTCTCTGCCCTGGAGAAGTAATTCAATTATCTCCCAGGACAAAGGAAAAACTCCATTACACACGTGGGGACACAAAGACAGACTATTACTTTAAAATACATAAAGTCCTCTTTTACACATAAAACACAGACATGTCACATATCCCCAGATAGCTCAGGTCTGAGTGCACATTATTAGGTGAATGGCACTCAGACCACACGAATATAGTTTAATTGCCATGGAGCCAAAGTCTTTAATTACACTAATATGCTCCATGGCATGGCTATCTGGGTTAAAACATTCCTCCAACATAAAATACCGAATGTACATGCATTCGTTAAATCAGTACGAATTAGAACCAGGGGCTGGAGGTTCAGCGGTGCCTGCACGTAAAAGTATCCGGGTTTGGTGCATGAAAGTCGGGCAGAAAAGCGCTGGCTGCCCGGGGAGCTCCAGAACACCGCCACCTAGCGGCCGCTATGTGTAACAGCGGCCACCCAGTAACAATCAATTAAGCTGCAGTTAACCTCAGCTTCAGGGAGGTAAATTGGCAGCACACTCCAGCTCCTGGGTGGCCAATTAACGGCGCCGGCCGGCTTCCCACGACTCTGGGGAGGTTGCAAACAGGCTGTTTGTTCGGTAGATAGAATCTACCGAACGGCTGTGCAGAAAGGGAGAAATAAATCCTTCTGCACAGTAAAATTAACCCTTTAGCTGCCGGTCCATAATCCAAAGGCAGCAGGCGGGCAACCAGGCTCCTCCAATGCAATGTGGCGAGATTGGTCTCGTCACATCTCTCCCCCTTTCCAAACAGACTAACAGGGTACCTGACCTCCTGCCGGTCAGTGCCCTTGTTAGTCCAGCAGCCCACCCACAAAGCAGAAAAAACAGTACAGCCCACCCACAATAAATGGTCACCACAAGGGAGAATCTTGTCCATGACCAGGTGCCTCACCACGGCTGTGTGGGGGACTGGTAGGCTGCCTTGGTGGGTTGCTGAGTGGGCAGAGACCAGCGGTACTCTGTTCTGGTGCCAGCACTACCACCGGAGTAGTCTGGTTGGAGCCTTTTTGCTGGAGACTGACTGTCTCCCCCTTAGGTGCATAGCTCTGCTGCGGAAGGGGGAGACCGACTGTCTCCCCTTTGGCTAACCAGCCCTGTCGTGGGGGGTAGGACCGACCGTCCCTACCCCCTGTGTGGTAAGTGCAGAGACCACGGTCCCATCTGCACAGCTGTGGGGCTTACAGTCTCCCCCTGGTACATTAAGCTGTTGCTGGGGAGAGGTGGTAACAAGCTCCTCTCCCATACATACTTCCAGTCTTTGCGGAGGGAGACCGACTGTCTCTCCTCCCAATACAGAGTTCTGCTGCTGGGGAGAGGAGACTGGGCTCTATTCCCTGCTGGATACTCTGCCGCTGGGGAATGGAGACTGGGCTCCCAATTCCCAACAAATAACACTGCCGCTGGAGAATGGAGACTGGGCTCCCAATTCCCGGCACATCACACTGCCGCTGGGGAATGGAGACTGGGCTCCCAATTCCCAAAAAATAACGCTGCCGCTGGGGAGGGAGGACACTGCTCTCCTCTCCCTGGACTTCCCACTGCCTTCCCGGCATATCACTCTGCTGCTGGGGGGCAGGAACAACTACCTCTGCCCCCTGTAACTCAGCCTGCCGCTGGGGAGGGAGGACGCTGCTCTCCTCTCCCTGCACTTCACACTGCCTTCCCGGCATATTACTCTGCTGTTGGGGGGCAGGAACAACTACCTCTGCCCCCTGTAACTCAGCCTGCCGCTGGGGAGGGAGGACACTGCTCTCCTCTCCCTGCATTTCACACTGCCTTCCCGGCTTATCACTCTGCTGCTGGGGGGCAGGAACAACAACCTCTGCCCCCTGTAACTCAGCCTGCCGCTGGGGAATGGAGACTGGGCTCCCAATTCCATGCGTATTACACTGCCGCTGGGGAATTGAGACTGGGCTCCCAATTCCCAATAATTCACACGGCCGCTGGGGAATGGAGACTGAGTCTGTCACCTTACTGTCCTGCTGAGCCTTCCCAATGGAGTGGAAGAGATCTCGGTAGTCCTCCTCTAGTTCCCACTCCAGGGTTTCTAGGTGAGCCAGGTCTTGCTCTACCTCATGGGGGTCATCCCACTCATGCCTAGCCTCCCTCTCATAGAAAATGTCCTGAAGTCTGGTTTGCGCAGGGCTCCCGAAGCCAGGCTCTGCAAAGGACTCCCATAACAAGCCAGGACCATCAAACTCCTCTCCCTCTGGCTTGTCATGTTCGGCTGTCCAGGGTGTAACGGATCGCCTGGCACCCCGACTGGGTACCTCCGTTAAAGGATGCTCCTAGCATTTCCTGAGGACTCCAAGCACTCTGGCAGACACCACAATCACTGAATCTAAGAAGCATATAAATCCTCTCAAGCCTCTGAATGCTGTAGACAGTTGAATAGGAACCATACGAATAGGTTTGCATTCCTAGCAGTCAAACTGTAACAGCATGCAATAAATCCTCCCCCAATAATGAGACGACACTTCACTTGGAGGGTTAAGCAGGAACTGAGGCTGGCACTCCCAGCCTGGTTTTTATTACAGTTGTTGAGAATACAGGTCCGCCCACAGGGAGGGACAAAACAACCAATCAATCGGTACAATACACACAGACACTCCCACACAAATTCCTCCCCTCTGCCTGTAATAGCATTACTGAACACAATGGGTAATCTCATTATCACAGGCAGAGGAATACAGTTTTATAAAAAATACTACGGGGACCCCAAAACATGCAATAACCCCCATATAAATATTCTCAGAACCAGGGGATCTGGGTGAACCACATATCCAAAATTCACCCAGATCCATTCAGTAGTTTGGAAGATACAGTTTAATGCAGATTCCGCAGAACATATACAGATTATATAAAAAATAATTACTGTATAATGTGTCCCCTGTTGTATAGTTTAAAACTACTGCACGATGTCTTTGTGTGCCAAATACCGGCGAGATGGCACCGTGTAGAAAAGTCACAACAATGTCTGTGAGTTAAAATGGCCGCCATCCATTGTTCTCACCATGTGCCTCTGATACATGAAATGGTGGTCACCCAGTAACTCCACAGTATGTCCCCAGATGGTTTTTAAAGGGCCAGTAAGGTCATACATAATCCATTATGCCCAAATATTGTACTTGAAGGGCCATATCTCCCAGGGACCATAATCACAGGGCAGGAGGCGAGCAAGCAGTCCCCTCCAGGAAACTGGGGCAGACTCTTGCAGCCGCCCAGTAGTGATGGGAGTGAGCGCAGGACTTTTCTTTCTGAATAATAGTAAGCTTACTCTGTATTGGGGTTCTCCCAGCAGCTTGTCATTCCATACAGTGTGAATAATAGTAAGCTTACTCTGTATTGGGGTTCTCCCAGCAGCTTATAATTCCATACAGTGTGAATAATAGTAAGCTTACTCTGTATTGAGGTTCTCCCAGCAGCTTCTCATTCCATACAGTGTGAATAATAGTAAGCTTACTCTGTATTGAGGTTCTCCCAGCAGCTTCTCATTCCATACAGTGTGAATAATAGTAAGCTTACTCTGTATTGGGGTTCTCCCAGCAGCTTCTCATTCCATACAGTGTGAATAATAGTAAGCTTACTCTGTATTGGGGTTCTCCCAGCAGCTTCTCATTCCATACAGTGTGAATAATAGTAAGCTTACTCTGTATTGGGGTTCTACCAGCAGCTTCTCATTCCATACAGTGTGAATAATAGTAAGCTTACTCTGTATTGGGGTTCTCCCAGCAGCTTCTCATTCCATACAGTGTGAATAATAGTAAGCTTACTCTGTATTGGGGTTCTACCAGTAGCTTCACATTCCATACAGTGTGAATAATAGTAAGCTTACTCTGTATTGGGGTTCTCCCAGCAGCTTCTCATTCCATACAGTGTGAATAATAGTACGCTTACTCTGTATTGGGGTTCTCCCAGTAGCTTCTCATTCCATACAGTGTGAATAATAGTAAGCTTACTCTGTATTGGGGTTCTACCAGTAGCTTCACATTCCATACAGTGTGAATAATAGTAAGCTTACTCTGTATTGGGGTTCTCCCAGCAGCTTCTCATTCCATACAGTGTGAATAATAGTACGCTTACTCTGTATTGGGGTTCTCCCAGCAGCTTGTCATTCCATACAGTGTGAATAATAGTAAGCTTACTCTGTATTGGGGTTCTACCAGCAGCTTCTCATTCCATACAGTGTGAATAATAGTAAGCTTACTCTGTATTGGGGTTCTCCCAGCAGCTTCTCATTCCATACAGTGTGAATAATAGTAAGCTTACTCTGTATTGAGGTTCTACCAGTAGCTTCTCATTCCATACAGTGTGAATAATAGTAAGCTTACTCTGTATTGGGGTTCTACCAGTAGCTTCTCATTCCATACAGTGTGAATAATAGTAAGCTTACTCTGTATTGGGGTTCTACCAGTAGCTTGTCATTCCATACAGTGTGAATAATAGTAAGCTTACTCTGTATTGGGGTTCTCCCAGCAGCTTCTCATTCCATACAGTGTGAATAATAGTAAGCTTACTCTGTATTGGGGTTCTACCAGCAGCTTCTCATTCCATACAGTGTGAATAATAGTAAGCTTACTCTGTATTGGGGTTCTCCCAGCAGCTTCTCATTCCATACAGTGTGAATAATAGTAAGCTTACTCTGTATTGGGGTTCTCCCAGCAGCTTCTCATTCCATACAGTGTGAATAATAGTAAGCTTACTCTGTATTGGGGTTCTACCAGCAGCTTGTCATTCCATACAGTGTGAATAATAGTAAGCTTACTCTGTATTGGGGTTCTACCAGTAGCTTCTCATTCCATACAGTGTGAATAATAGTAAGCTTACTCTGTATTGGGGTTCTACCAGCAGCTTCTCATTCCATACAGTGTGAATAATAGTAAGCTTACTCTGTATTGAGGTTCTCCCAGCAGCTTCTCATTCCATACAGTGTGAATAATAGTAAGCTTATTCTGTATTGGGGTTCTACCAGCAGCTTCTCATTCCATACAGTGTGAATAATAGTAAGCTTACTCTGTATTGGGGTTCTACCAGTAGCTTCTCATTCCATACAGTGTGAATAATAGTAAGCTTACTCTGTATTGAGGTTCTCCCAGCAGCTTCTCATTCCATACAGTGTGAATAATAGTAAGCTTACTCTGTATTGGGGTTCTACCAGCAGCTTCTCATTCCATACAGTGTGAATAATAGTAAGCTCACTCTGTATTGGGGTTCTCCCAGCAGCTTCTCATTCCATACAGTGTGAATAATAGTAAGCTTACTCTGTATTGGGGTTCTCCCAGCAGCTTCTCATTCCATATAGTGTGAATAATAGTACGCTTACTCTGTATTGGGGTTCTCACAGTAGCTTATAATTCCATACAGTGTGAATAATAGTAAGCTTACTCTGTATTGAGGTTCTCCCAGCAGCTTCTCATTCCATACAGTGTGAATAATAGTAAGCTCACTCTGTATTGGGGTATCCCTGTATTACACTCAGTATCTCTATATTACACACTGTATCCCTGTATTACACTCAGTATCTATATTACACTCAGTATCCCTGTATTACACTCAGTATCTATATTACACTCAGTATCCCTGTATTACACTCAGTATCCCTGTATTACACACAGTATCCCTTTATTACACTCAGTATCCCTTTATTACACTCAGTATCTCTATATTACACACTGTATCTCTATATTACACACTGTATCCCTGTATTACACTCAGTATCTATATTACACTCAGTATCCCTGTATTACACTCAGTATCCCTGTATTACACTCAGTATCCCTGTATTACACTCAGTATCCCTGTATTACACTCAGTATCCCTGTATTACACTCAGTATCCCTGTATTACACTCAGTATCCCTGTATTACACTCAGTATCCCTGTATTACACTCAGTATCCCTGTATTACACTCAGTATCCCTGTATTACACTCAGTATCCCTGTATTACACTCAGTATCCCTGTATTACACTCAGTATCCCTGTATTACACTCAGTATCCCTGTATTACACTCAGTATCCCTGTATTACACTCAGTATCCCTGTATTACACTCAGTATCCCTGTATTACACTCAGTATCCCTGTATTACACTCAGTATCTCTGTATTACACACAGTATCCCTGTATTACACTCAGTATCCCTGTATTACACTCAGTATCCCTGTATTACACTCAGTATCCCTGTATTACACTCAGTATCCCTGTATTACACTCAGTATCCCTGTATTACACTCAGTATCCCTGTATTACACTCAGTATCCCTGTATTACACTCAGTATCTCTGTATTACACACAGTATCTCTGTATTACACACAGTATCCCTGTATTACACACAGTATCCCTGTATTACACACAGTATCTCTATATTACACACAGTATCTTTGGCAGAAGCAGCCACAAGAGACTTTTGCATGGACTATTGCATGTATTTGAACTATATGTGAATAATGTAATCGGTTCCCGAACCAGAACTCTTAGCCGGTTCGGGAACCGATTGAAATACCGAAAGAGAAACCACCCTGCTGTGGTCGTGTGCCTCCCATTAGTGGAAGGCAACAATGTTGCAAACAGGGGTAATTGGGTTCGTGTGTGGGCGCCGTTCATATAACGAACACGTGGCGGCGGCCATCTTAACTCACGAACAGCGGTGTTTGGTCGTTGAGCGTCTGGAACTCAAATCGGACGCTCGACTACCCAGACACCGCTCAGACCTCCAGAACAACGGAAACATTCGATTCAAACTGCCGACCGGCCCGCCATTCGGTAGCATGAATCCCCCAGACTAGGGGATTCATCCGAACGCAGAGTTAGAGCCGGATGGCTAAGCCGTTCGGTACTTTTGATTCATTGAAATAGACCGACCGCAGGGCCAGAATTCATGGAGCTGTTTTCGGCTACTAAATCCTTGCGATCGGTCAAAACTTTAACTGGCTATAACTCCCGAACCCCTGGTCCGATCTGGGTGAATTTTGAGTATGTTGCTCACCCAGATCAGACCTACCAGGGGACCCCTTAATTGTTCCCGTAACCCCTGTATTTGGGGGACATCCAGAAAGTGGGGAAAACTCTGTCTCCACTAATATGTTTAACTGTTAATCTAAGGGGAGGAGAGGGAGAGGAGGTGACCACGATATGATTGGGTACTGTAAGTTACCTCCCTTGCATGGGAGAAATGCATAAAGGCAAACTTGTGAATAAAGCTGACAGTTGACTCCCAGACTATGTGTCGTCTAGTCCTTGGGGAGGTGGATTATGCGGTGTTCCTGTGATTTTGTATGCTGAATCTTTGTTCCCAGCGGAGAGCCATTGGAGTAACCCCTGCCCCTCCGCTACACACTGTATCCCTGTATTACACACAGTATCCCTGTATTACACACAGTATCTCTATATTACACTCAGGTTACTGACTATGGGAGGATAATATATAATAAACACAGGTTACTGGCTATGGGAGGGATAATGTATAATAAACACAGGTTACTGGCTATGGGGGGATAATGTATAATAAACACAGGTTACTGGCTATGGGAGGGATAATGTATAATAAACACAGGTTACTGACTATGGGAGGAGAATGTATAATAAACACAGGTTACTGGCTATGGGAGGGATAATATATAATAAACACAGGTTACTGGCTATGGAGGGATAATGTATAATAAACACAGGTTACTGGCTATGGGAGGATAATGTATAATAAACACAGGTTACTGGCTATGGGAGGATAATGTATAATAAACACAGGTTACAGGCTATGGGAGGATAATCTATAATAAACACAGGTTACTGGCTATGGGGAGGATAATGTATAATAAACACAGGTTACTGGCTATGGGAGGGATAATGTATAATAAACACAGGTTACTGGCTATGGGAGGGATAATGTATAATAAACACAGGTTACTGGCTATGGGGGATAATGTATAATAAACACAGGTTACTGGCTATGGAGAATAATGTATAATAAACACAAACACATAAAAATAAAAATACCGGTAATAATAAAAAAAACAATGCAGCTTCAGAATTAATCTAAATTGTATGCTGTCTAGGAGGTGGGAGGGTCTGGGAGGGAGGGTCTGCTGCTGATTGGCTGGAATGTGTCTGCTGACTGTGAGGTACAGGGTCAAAGTTTACTCAATGATGACGAATAGGGGGCGGACCGAACATCGCATATGTTCGCCATCCGTGGCGAACGCGAACAAGCTATGTTTAAATACATAAAGGGAATCAACACAGTAAAGGAGGAGACTATATTTAAAAGAAGAAAAACTACTACAACAAGAGGTCATAGTCTTAAATTAGAGGGACAAAGGTTTAAAAATAATACCAGGAAGTATTACTTTACTGAGAGGGTAGTGGATGCATGGAATAGCCTTCCAGCTGAAGTGATAGAGGTTAACACAGTAAAGGAGTTTAAGCATGCGTGGGATAGGCATAAGGCTATCCTAACTATAAGATAAGGCCAGGGACTAATGAAAGTATTTAGAAAATTGGGCAGACTAGAAAGGTTAAACCCAACTTTAAATAACTTGATTCACTGAGATCAAATTGGTTTCATTACAAACAGATTCTCAGGATCAAACACTAGGAGACTTATAAACATAATGGACTCAGTCGACAAGTCTGGTGTTCCGCTGCTGACTCAGTCGATTGATGCTGAAAAAGCATTCAACAGAGTCAGCTGTGGATTTATGAGCAAATCGTTACAAAGACTGGATGCATGAAGCAATTATGTTTATGTATCATTCTCCATTCGCGAGAACTGTTAGACTTGGTATTTTATCATCCTGGTTTTTACTAAATAACAGAAAAAGAAAGGACTGCCCACTTCTCTATATTATATCAGAAATGTGCAATGCTAACTCATGTCATATTATTTATTGTTCCTATTTAATTCATATATACTGTTGTGGCATCGTACGCATGTATGTCAATCCCTTGCATAAAAAAAGAATAAAGGAGGTCTCAGATTCCCACTTAAGGAAACGATATCAATCTAGTATGCCAACACATATTTATCGATTATAAATCTATTCTCCAGAATTAGTAGGCTGGCAAGACATAGAAATAAAATGCTACCGGATGTACAGATTTATCCACCATTATGTGGAATACAAAAGAAAAGCAGTTGTTATCTGTAGCGGAGGTACAATATTCTCCCGGTTATCTCCGCTTATAATCCAAGTGAGGCTCAGGAACAAGGCAATTGTAAATCCACAGGCAAGGTTTCCAGCAGGCAAAATAACACAGCGATATCCCCACAGCAATCCCAATAACTGGACGACACACAGTTTCAGGAGCAGAACTGACAATCTTTATTCCACAGTGCCTTATAAAGCATGCTCCAATGCAAGGGAGGAGTTTTCAACAATTAGTACAGTATCCAATCTGGGATTAGTAACCTCCCACACATCTCCTCCCCTCAGCTTACATCATAATCCCCTTTACACTGTACTCAGATTCCCCCAGTTCCTGGATGTACCCCTAAACCTAGGGGTACCCCTTTAAATGGCACATCCTCTGATAGCCCTGATCTGGGTGAGTAACATATCTAAAAATCACACAGATCGGACCAGGGGTTCGGACGTTTATGGAGGTAATAAAAAGACCGACTGCGCTGGATGTAACAGCCGAATTGGGTTTCATGCGATGGGGCCCTGCGGTCGGTCACCGTATAAGGGAACACTTTGCACGAATGGCTAAAGGTACATCGATTAGGTAGGGTTCACAGGAATCCCCTCGTTCGGTTGTTTCTGTCCACCGAACGAGGGGCCGTTCGGTAGTTTGGAACCGTACGGACCGGGCTGGTGGAGGTCTCAGCGGTGTTCGCCTAGTCGAGTGTCCGATTTGGGTTCCAGACACCTGACGGCAAAACACCGCTGTTCGGAATATTGTAAAATGGCTGCCACCACGTGTTTGTTTCCCGAATGGCGGCCACCCCGAGACAAAGGACCTACCGCATAGCTTGTTAATTACCCGCTTGCAACATTGTTGCCACGGGTAATTGAAGGCACACTTCACACAAGGGAGGTCTGGTTGTTCGGTAGTTTCATTCCCCTACTTTATTCGAATGATTCTACCGAACGATCAGAGGAATACACTTCTTTTAAAACACATAGAAACTGGCAACGAATACAGTTATTCACATGAAATTTGTAGGACCGCCCAGGGTCATCCGCTACAGTAGCGTATTTAAAGAACAAGATTAAAATGTTAAGCCAGACATAAGAGGTACGTATCAACATTAAAAAAAACTAAAAAATTCCTTCAAAGATCATTTTAACACTAAAAGTTGATATTTTGCAATCAATAACAGAAGATCTAAATCTGAAACTATGGAAACAAAAAGGAATTGATAGAATTTTCCATCTTATTAAAAGAGGCCAAATTAAGCATTTGCAAATTTAAAAGACGAGTATGATCTCCATAATTCTCAGATCTTTAATTATCTAAGGGTGAAAAATATTTAGTTCAAGAACACAATTTCAATTTCCAAATTTAAAAAAAAACAAAAACTATTTAACTATTCAAGAACTGAAAAAATACTTTCAAAGACAAGCCATGTTATGGCTAAATGGGAAAACGATTTATTAATTGAGAAAGGCGAAGAATGGATAAAACCATTAACTATTTCATCATTGATAGTTTGTCTAAATTTAACAGAAATGCAATATAAGATAGCCAATAGGTGGTACTTGGTCCCCACTCGAACATCAAAGATTTCCCCCAATCAGTCAAATTTATGTTGAAGCTGCAATAAGTCAAAGGGAACATATACACATATGGTGGGACTGTGATTTGGTTAAAGAAATATGGTTTAAGTCTTTTTGATATATCAGACTGATCTTACCCATGAGGACAGTGCAGATCCCAAATATTGGCAAGTTCCTTCTATATGGGTGGTACTGTTATGCCATTGATTAACTCTACAGATTACCTTTTTAACTCAGGGAGACCCTAAGCAAGAAGTGAAACCCCTGTGCCCGGGGGTGTTAGTCACACCTCTTTGATATTGTCTGGGATTGCTGTATGTTTTTTGTTGAGGGAATCCACCAGATCTAGATCACCCTTTAAGGTAGGATCAAACAAATACACTATGGATTAGTTTCTTCTGTAATGGCATAAATTGAGTTAAAACTAGCTTAAGGATTGAGTAGGACCCAGTAAATTGAAAGTTCTTGGAACTTTTCTTTATTTTCTTGCGGTCTCTTTGGGTATCTTTGGAAAATGGCTAAGGTACATGGTAATACAGCTAACTGTGCCTAAAGGGGTATCAGCTACACCTCACTGATGAGGCCCATCAAGGCTGAAGTGGGTCACTGTATCTCTTGTGCAGAGGGACAGACATCATTTCAGATTTGGACTGCCCTATGGCGTGTTTATCTACCCTTTTTGAAATTGAGGATACACCACAATATTGGGTTACTCTGATAGAGTTTGGCTTGAACACAGTATAGCTGTGAGGTTACTTTATGGTGGATTTATGTTCTCTCTGTACAAACTAGGAACTGAACAATGCCCCAGCCAACTGCTTCTTTTTTTTTTTTTTTTTTTAGCTCTTGTCTGCTCTCAATCTCCTCTCGGACTCTAATAAAACAGTTTTTAGATGTCTTAAGCCCCCCTTGTAAAAGTTAATAAAAATAAAGAAATAAAATGTAAACTTACCTGTGATAATACGCAGTGGCCAAGCCCTGTCTGGTAACTTCACTCCCCCTTGATGTGCTTGGGTTCTCTCTCTATCACCAGTGTTGATGGCCTGCATCTCTCTCCCACTGATTGTTGGACCTGATAAACTGTTAACCTTTCTCTTTCAGTCTGCATTCTGCTCAGTCTAGTGCTCCAGCATTTCCTTGCCGGTATAATCACCACAGTCACGTTTAGTCTCATGATGCACTGCACCCAGCAAGCTGATAAATCCATACAGGTGAGTTGGGATGTTCCTGGCTTTGAAATTAAAGTGTTACCCAGATTTGCAGCTTTCTCAATTTGCTCAAACAGCTGTTGTTCCTCGTCAATATTAAAGGGACACTTTAGCTTAATGAAGCTGTTTTGGTGTATAGAACATGCCCCTGCAGCCTCACTGCTCAATCCTCTGCCATTTAGGAGTTAAATCAGGGAGACTTCAGAAACATGATCTATACTGCTTTATTAGGCTAAAGTTGTTTTGGTGGCTATACAGCCTATTTAAGTTTTGCCTGTATTTTCAGACTAGTGGGATTTGTTAGGCAGTGAATGTACCCTCTGGGTTGCTAAATATGGTCCTGAGTTCAGCGTGATAATATATGAAGCCTGGTTACATAGTTACATAGAGTTCAGTGTGATAATATATGAAGCCCGGTTACATAGTTACATAGAGTTCAGTGTGATAATATATGAAGCCTGGTTACATAGTTACATAGAGTTCAGTGTGATAATATATGAAGCCTGGTTACATAGTTACACAGAGTTCAGCGTGATAATATATGAAGCCCGGTTACATAGAGTTCAGCGTGATAATATATGAAGCCCGGTTACATAGTTACATAGAGTTCAGCGTGATAATATATGAAGCCTGGTTACATAGTTACATAGAGTTCAGTGTGATAATATATGAAGCCTGGTTACATAGTTACATAGAGTTCAGTGTGATAATATATGAAGCCTGGTTACATAGTTACATAGAGTTCAGCGTGATAATATATGAAGCCTGGTTACATAGTTACATAGAGTTCAGCGTGATAATATATGAAGCCTGATTACATAGTTACATAGAGTTCAGCGTGATAATATATGAAGCCCGGTTACATAGTTACACAGAGTTCAGCGTGATAATATATGAAGCCTGGTTACATAGTTACATAGAGTTCAGCGTGATAATATATGAAGCCTGGTTACATAGTTACATAGAGTTCAGCGTGATAATATATGAAGCCTGGTTACATAGTTACATAGAGTTCAGCGTGATAATATATGAAGCCTGGTTACATAGAGTTCAGTGTGATAATATATGAAGCCCGGTTACATAGTTACATAGAGTTCAGTGTGATAATATATGAAGCCCGGTTACATAGTTACATAGAGTTCAGTGTGATAATATATGATGCCCGGTTACATAGTTACATAGAGTTCAGTGTGATAATATATGAAGCCCGGTTACATAGTTACATAGAGTTCAGCGTGATAATATATGATGCCCGGTTACATAGTTACATAGAGTTCAGCGTGATAATATATGAAGCCTGGTTACATAGAGTTCAGTGTGATAATATATGAAGCCTGGTTACATAGTTACATAGAGTTCAGCGTGATAATATATGAAGCCTGGTTACATAGTTACATAGAGTTCAGCGTGATAATATATGAAGCCTGGTTACATAGTTACATAGAGTTCAGCGTGATAATATATGAAGCCTGGTTACATAGTTACATAGAGTTCAGCGTGATAATATATGAAGCCCGGTTACATAGTTACATAGAGTTCAGCGTGATAATATATGAAGCCTGGTTACATAGAGTTCAGTGTGATAATATATGAAGCCCGGTTACATAGTTACATAGAGTTCAGCGTGATAATATATGAAGCCCGGTTACATAGTTACATAGAGTTCAGAGTGATAATATATGATGCCCGGTTACATAGTTACATAGAGTTCAGCGTGATAATATATGAAGCCTGGTTACATAGTTACATAGAGTTCAGTGTGATAATATATGAAGCCTGATTACATAGTTACATAGAGTTCAGCGTGATAATATATGAAGTCCGGTTACATAGTTACATAGAGTTCAGCGTGATAATATATGAAGCCCGGTTACATAGTTACACAGAGTTCAGCGTGATAATATATGAAGCCTGGTTACATAGTTACATAGAGTTCAGCGTGATAATATATGAAGCCCGGTTACATAGTTACATAGAGTTCAGAGTGATAATATATGATGCCCGGTTACATAGTTACATAGAGTTCAGCGTGATAATATATGAAGCCTGGTTACATAGTTACATAGAGTTCAGCGTGATAATATATGAAGCCTGGTTACATAGTTACATAGAGTTCAGTGTGATAATATATGAAGCCCGGTTACATAGTTACATAGAGTTCAGCGTGATAATATATGATGCCCGGTTACATAGTTACATAGAGTTCAGCGTGATAATATATGAAGCCCGGTTACATAGTTACATAGAGTTCAGCGTGATAATATATGAAGCCCGGTTACATAGTTACACAGAGTTCAGCGTGATAATATATGAAGCCTGGTTACATAGTTACATAGAGTTCAGCGTGATAATATATGAAGCCCGGTTACATAGTTACATAGAGTTCAGCGTGATAATATATGAAGCCCGGTTACATAGTTACACAGAGTTCAGCGTGATAATATATGAAGCCTGGTTACATAGTTACATAGAGTTCAGCGTGATAATATATGAAGCCTGGTTACATAGTTACACAGAGTTCAGCGTGATAATATATGAAGCCCGGTTACATAGAGTTCAGCGTGATAATATATGAAGCCTGGTTACATAGTTACATAGAGTTCAGTGTGATAATATATGAAGCCTGGTTACATAGTTACATAGAGTTCAGCGTGATAATATATGTAGCCCGGTTACATAGTTACATAGAGTTCAGCGTGATAATATATGAAGCCTGGTTACATAGTTACATAGAGTTCAGTGTGATAATATATGAAGCCCGGTTACATAGTTACATAGAGTTCAGCGTGATAATATATGAAGCCTGGTTACATAGTTACATAGAGTTCAGCGTGATAATATATGAAGCCTGGTTACATAGTTACATAGAGTTCAGCGTGATAATGTATGAAGCCTGGTTACATAGTTACATAGAGTTCAGCGTGATAATATATGAAGCCTGGTTACATAGTTACATAGAGTTCAGCGTGATAATATATGAAGCCTGGTTACATAGTTACATAGAGTTCAGCGTGATAATATATGAAGCCCGGTTACATAGTTACATAGAGTTCAGCGTGATAATATATGAAGCCTGGTTACATAGTTACATAGAGTTCAGCGTGATAATGTATGAAGCCTGGTTACATAGTTACATAGAGTTCAGCGTGATAATATATGAAGCCTGGTTACATAGTTACATAGAGTTCAGCGTGATAATATATGAAGCCCGGTTACATAGTTACATAGAGTTCAGCGTGATAATATATGAAGCCCGGTTACATAGTTACACAGAGTTCAGCGTGATAATATATGAAGCCTGGTTACATAGTTACATAGAGTTCAGCGTGATAATATATGAAGCCTGGTTACATAGTTACATAGAGTTCAGTGTGATAATATATGAAGCCTGGTTACATAGTTACATAGAGTTCAGCGTGATAATATATGAAGCCCGGTTACATAGTTACATAGAGTTCAGCGTGATAATATATGAAGCCTGGTTACATAGTTACATAGAGTTCAGCGTGATAATATATGAAGCCTGGTTACATAGTTACATAGAGTTCAGCGTGATAATATATGAAGCCTGGTTACATAGTTACATAGAGTTCAGCGTGATAATATATGAAGCCTGGTTACATAGTTACATAGAGTTCAGCGTGATAATATATGAAGCCCGGTTACATAGTTACATAGAGTTCAGTGTGATAATATATGATGCCCGGTTACATAGTTACATAGAGTTCAGCGTGATAATATATGAAGCCTGGTTACATAGAGTTCAGTGTGATAATATATGATGCCCGGTTACATAGTTACATAGAGTTCAGCGTGATAATATATGAAGCCTGGTTACATAGTTACATAGAGTTCAGCGTGATAATGTATGAAGCCTGGTTACATAGTTACATATAGTTCAGCGTGATAATATATGAAGCCTGGTTACATAGTTACATAGAGTTCAGCGTGATAATATATGAAGCCCGGTTACATAGTTACACAGAGTTCAGCGTGATAATATATGAAGCCCGGTTACATAGTTACATAGAGTTCAGCGTGATAATATATGAAGCCCGGTTACATAGTTACATAGAGTTCAGAGTGATAATATATGAAGCCCGGTTACATAGTTACACAGAGTTCAGCGTGATAATATATGAAGCCTGGTTACATAGTTACATAGAGTTCAGCGTGATAATATATGAAGCCTGGTTACATAGTTACATAGAGTTCAGCGTGATAATATATGAAGCCCGGTTACATAGTTACATAGAGTTCAGCGTGATAATATATGAAGCCTGGTTACATAGTTACATAGAGTTCAGCGTGATAATATATGAAGCCTGGTTACATAGTTACATAGAGTTCAGCGTGATAATATATGAAGCCTGGTTACATAGTTACATAGAGTTCAGCGTGATAATATATGAAGCCCGGTTACATAGTTACATAGAGTTCAGCGTGATAATATATGAAGCCCGGTTACATAGTTACATAGAGTTCAGCGTGATAATATATGAAGCCTGGTTACATAGAGTTCAGTGTGATAATATATGATGCCCGGTTACATAGTTACATAGAGTTCAGCGTGATAATATATGAAGCCTGGTTACATAGAGTTCAGCGTGATAATATATGAAGCCCGGTTACATAGTTACATAGAGTTCAGCGTGATAATATATGAAGCCTGGTTACATAGAGTTCAGTGTGATAATATATGATGCCCGGTTACATAGTTACATAGAGTTCAGCGTGATAATATATGAAGCCTGGTTACATAGTTACATAGAGTTCAGCGTGATAATATATGAAGCCCGGTTACATAGTTACATAGAGTTCAGAGTGATAATATATGATGCCCGGTTACATAGTTACATAGAGTTCAGCGTGATAATATATGAAGCCCGGTTACATAGTTACACAGAGTTCAGCGTGATAATATATGAAGCCTGGTTACATAGTTACATAGAGTTCAGTGTGATAATATATGAAGCCTGATTACATAGTTACATAGAGTTCAGCGTGATAATATATGAAGCCCGGTTACATAGTTACATAGAGTTCAGCGTGATAATATATGAAGCCCGGTTACATAGTTACATAGAGTTCAGCGTGATAATATATGAAGCCTGGTTACATAGTTACATAGAGTTCAGCGTGATAATATATGAAGCCCGGTTACATAGTTACATAGAGTTCAGCGTGATAATATATGAAGCCCGGTTACATAGTTACATAGAGTTCAGCGTGATAATATATGAAGCCTGGTTACATAGAGTTCAGTGTGATAATATATGATGCCCGGTTACATAGTTACATAGAGTTCAGCGTGATAATATATGAAGCCTGGTTACATAGAGTTCAGCGTGATAATATATGAAGCCCGGTTACATAGTTACATAGAGTTCAGCGTGATAATATATGAAGCCTGGTTACATAGAGTTCAGTGTGATAATATATGATGCCCGGTTACATAGTTACATAGAGTTCAGCGTGATAATATATGAAGCCTGGTTACATAGTTACATAGAGTTCAGCGTGATAATATATGAAGCCCGGTTACATAGTTACATAGAGTTCAGAGTGATAATATATGATGCCCGGTTACATAGTTACATAGAGTTCAGCGTGATAATATATGAAGCCCGGTTACATAGTTACACAGAGTTCAGCGTGATAATATATGAAGCCTGGTTACATAGTTACATAGAGTTCAGTGTGATAATATATGAAGCCTGATTACATAGTTACATAGAGTTCAGCGTGATAATATATGAAGCCCGGTTACATAGTTACATAGAGTTCAGCGTGATAATATATGAAGCCCGGTTACATAGTTACACAGAGTTCAGCGTGATAATATATGAAGCCTGGTTACATAGAGTTCAGCGTGATAATATATGAAGCCTGGTTACATAGTTACATAGAGTTCAGTGTGATAATATATGAAGCCTGGTTACATAGTTACATAGAGTTCAGCGTGATAATATATGAAGCCCGGTTACATAGTTACATAGAGTTCAGCGTGATAATATATGAAGCCCGGTTACATAGAGTTCAGCGTGATAATATATGAAGCCCGGTTACATAGTTACATAGAGTTCAGCGTGATAATATATGAAGCCTGGTTACATAGTTACACAGAGTTCAGCGTGATAATATATGAAGCCCGGTTACATAGAGTTCAGCGTGATAATATATGAAGCCTGGTTACATAGTTACATAGAGTTCAGCGTGATAATATATGAAGCCTGGTTACATAGTTACACAGAGTTCAGCGTGATAATATATGAAGCCCGGTTACATAGAGTTCAGTGTGATAATATATGAAGCCTGGTTACATAGAGTTCAGCGTGATAATATATGAAGCCTGGTTACATAGTTACATAGAGTTCAGCGTGATAATATATGAAGCCTGGTTACATAGTTACATAGAGTTCAGAGTGATAATATATGAAGCCCGGTTACATAGTTACATAGAGTTCAGCGTGATAATATATGAAGCCCGGTTACATAGTTACATAGAGTTCAGAGTGATAATATATGAAGCCCGGTTACATAGTTACATAGAGTTCAGCGTGATAATATATGAAGCCCGGTTACATAGTTACATAGAGTTCAGAGTGATAATATATGAAGCCCGGTTACATAGTTACATAGAGTTCAGCGTGATAATATATGAAGCCCGGTTACATAGTTACATAGAGTTCAGAGTGATAATATATGAAGCCCGGTTACATAGTTACATAGAGTTCAGCGTGATAATATATGAAGCCCGGTTACATAGTTACATAGAGTTCAGAGTGATAATATATGATGCCCGGTTACATAGTTACATAGAGTTCAGCGTGATAATATATGAAGCCTGGTTACATAGTTACATAGAGTTCAGTGTGATAATATATGAAGCCTGATTACATAGTTACATAGAGTTCAGCGTGATAATATATGATGCCCGGTTACATAGTTACATAGAGTTCAGCGTGATAATATATGAAGCCCGGTTACATAGAGTTCAGCGTGATAATATATGAAGCCTGGTTACATAGTTACATAGAGTTCAGTGTGATAATATATGAAGCCCGGTTACATAGAGTTCAGTGTGATAATATATGAAGCCTGGTTACATAGTTACATAGAGTTCAGCGTGATAATATATGAAGCCTGGTTACATAGTTACATAGAGTTCAGTGTGATAATATATGAAGCCTGATTACATAGTTACATAGAGTTCAGCGTGATAATATATGAAGCCCGGTTACATAGTTACATAGAGTTCAGCGTGATAATATATGAAGCCCGGTTACATAGTTACACAGAGTTCAGCGTGATAATATATGAAGCCTTGTTACATAGTTACATAGAGTTCAGTGTGATAATATATGAAGCCTGGTTACATAGAGTTCAGCGTGATAATATATGAAGCCTGGTTACATAGAGTTCAGCGTGATAATATATGAAGCCCGGTTACATAGTTACATAGAGTTCAGTGTGATAATATATGAAGCCTGGTTACATAGTTACACAGAGTTCAGCGTGATAATATATGAAGCCCGGTTACATAGAGTTCAGTGTGATAATATATGAAGCCCGGTTACATAGTTACATAGAGTTCAGCGTGATAATATATGAAGCCTGGTTACATAGTTACATAGAGTTCAGTGTTATAATATATGAAGCCTGGTTACATAGAGTTCAGCGTGATAATATATTAAGCCCGGTTACATAGAGTTCAGGGTGATAATATATGAAGCCTGGTTACATAGTTACATAGAGTTCAGCGTGATAATATATGAAGCCCGGTTACATAGTTACATAGAGTTCAGTGTTATAATATATGAAGCCTGGTTACATAGAGTTCAGCGTGATAATATATGAAGCCTGGTTACATAGAGTTCAGCGTGATAATATATGAAGCCTGGTTACATAGTTACATAGAGTTCAGCGTGATAATATATGAAGCCTGGTTACATAGTTACATAGAGTTCAGAGTGATAATATATGATGCCCGGTTACATAGTTACATAGAGTTCAGCGTGATAATATATGAAGCCTGGTTACATAGTTACATAGAGTTCAGCGTGATAATATATGAAGCCCGGTTACATAGTTACATAGAGTTCAGCGTGATAATATATGAAGCCCGGTTACATAGTTACATAGAGTTCAGCGTGATAATATATGAAGCCCAGTTACATAGTTACATAGAGTTCAGTGTGATAATATATGAAGCCCGGTTACATAGTTACATAGAGTTCAGCGTGATAATATATGAAGCCTGGTTACATAGTTACATAGAGTTCAGCGTGATAATATATGAAGCCTGGTTACATAGTTACATAGAGTTCAGCGTGATAATATATGAAGCCTTGTTACATAGTTACATAGAGTTCAGCGTGATAATATATGAAGCCCGGTTACATAGTTACATAGAGTTCAGCGTGATAATATATGAAGCCTGGTTACATAGTTACATAGAGTTCAGCGTGATAATATATGAAGCCCGGTTACATAGTTACATAGAGTTCAGCGTGATAATATATGAAGCCTGGTTACATAGAGTTCAGTGTGATAATATATGAAGCCCGGTTACATAGTTACATAGAGTTCAGAGTGATCATATATGATGCCCGGTTACATAGTTACATAGAGTTCAGCGTGATAATATATGAAGCCTGGTTACATAGTTACATAGAGTTCAGTGTGATAATATATGAAGCCCGGTTACATAGTTACATAGAGTTCAGCGTGATAATATATGAAGCCTTGTTACATAGTTACATAGAGTTCAGCGTGATAATATATGAAGCCCGGTTACATAGTTACATAGAGTTCAGCGTGATAATATATGAAGCCCGGTTACATAGTTACATAGAGTTCAGCGTGATAATATATGAAGCCTTGTTACATAGTTACATAGAGTTCAGCGTGATAATATATGAAGCCTGGTTACATAGTTACATAGAGTTCAGCGTGATAATATATGAAGCTTGGTTACATAGTGTAACGGACCGTTTCAGGAGACAAGGGGTTAAAATCGTTTAGGCGATAATCCCCTTTTCACAGACAGGCACAGCTACTATAGAATCACCAAAACTCACGAATTGGATACAAGTGAATGCACCAATCTCCCGAACTGCATACAAGGGAATAAGGTAGCACTCCAAACTCCCGAACTGGAACCTCACGAATAGCTGCTAGCAGACGAACAGGAAAAGCTCCCAAGCGGCTTACACTCCTGGCAGTCAGTCCCTATCAGCATACAGTGAATCCCCCCAAGAACGAGACAAGGCTCCGTGTTGAGGGTCAAGCAGTGGTCTGTTTATTGAGGGCTACCTGCCCCTGTATTTATGCAGGTCTTCCACCTGGTGGACACTCCCCTAGGGGACCAGATGGAAGACTGTAACAAAGGACAGACAAGTAGCATTTCAGGACATACAGAAGTAAAACATCCCCACAATGCATCTTGATCTCCTCCCTCTATCCTGGAGATAATTGAGAAGTAATTCAATTATCTCCCAGGACAAAGGCAAAACTCCATTACACACGTGGGGACACAAAGACAGACTATCACTTTAAAATACATAATGGGACAAATGGTACAGTAAATATATACATTTAACATATCCCCAGATAGCTCAGGTCTGAGTGCACATTATTAGGTGAATGGCACTCAGACCACACGAATACAGTTTAATTGCCATGGAGCCAAAGTCTTTAATTACACTAATATGCTCCATGGCATAGCTATCTGGGTTAAAACATTCCTCCAACATAAAATACCGAATTTACATGCATTTGTTAAGTCAGTACGAATTAGAACCAGGGGCTGGAGGTTCAGCGTTGCCTGCACGTAAAAGTGTCCGGGTTTGGTGCATGAAAGCCGGGCAGAAAAGCGCTGGCTGCCCGGGGAGCTCCAGAACACCGCCATTGTGTGGCGGCTAGGTGTAACCGCGACCACCCAGTAACAATCAATTAAGCTGCGGTTAACCGCAGCTACTGGGTGGTCAATTGCCGGCACACGCTCGTTAAGCCACGGTTAACCGCGGCTTCAGAGAGGTAGATGGAGGGCACACGCCAGCTTCTGGGTGGCCCAGAAGCTGGCTGTTTGTTTGGTAGATAGAATCTACCGAACGGCTGTGCAGAAAGGGAGAAATAAATCCTTCTGCACAGTAAAATTAACCCTTTAGCTGCCGGTCCATAATCCAAAGGCAGCAGGCGGGCAACCAGGCTCCTCCAATGCAATGATATTATATGAAGCCTGGTTACATAGTTCAGCGTGATAATATATGGGTTACATAGTTACATAGAGTTCAGCATGATAATATATGAAGCCTGGTTACATAGTTACATAGAGTTCAGCGTGATAATATATGAAGCCTGGTTACATAGTTACATAGAGTTCAGCGTGATAATGTATGAAGCCTGGTTACATAATTACATAGAGTTCAGCGTGATAATATATGAAGCCTGGGGTTCCGGCAAGCCCATCCAGGTAGACCGTACAGCAAGATGTGCTATATCGATGAAGAGTCGCGTCTGGGTCCCAACGCGTGGAAAACGAGAAAGATCTCTTCAGATAGTTCTGGTATTCCTGAATGTCCTCAACTCCTCCCAACCTGCCAACCAGGTTGTATTGTCGCCCAAATGACTAATGCACAAGATACCTATCTCACCAAGGAGAAAATAGAGGCCACCTTACCAGAACTGGGCCCCGCGGTCCCTAGAAGTTTCTTGAGGGCCGCGTCTAATTCAAAGCAACTAATGAATATACGTTCAATCGTAGGCTCGTGCCGGCACTCCGAGGGGCTCAGATCACTTTATCCCAAGCACCTCCAGCGGTCCAAATTGCGTTTAGGATAGGGTCGTCTGCCACCCCAGACTGGGATGTCATCCGAAAGTGGAGGCAAGTGTGACGTTCCGGGTCAAGGGTCCAATCCCCTATAAAAGGTACGGGTTGGAGCTGAGATAAGCCTCCATCAAGTATTTCCATGTAAAATAGGACACCTCTTATATTTCCTCGTATGTTCTGCTAGCACAACTCACTCGTGTAGCGGAGAACAATCGGCTTGCCAGTGCGGCCTTCATAGTATAGGCACTGCAGTGGGCCGCTCTCAGGATCTCCTGAATACTAGACAGGTGCTTAACCAGCAAAACCGCAGTGCCCCATCGGGGTCTAAGTCTGGGTTTGCGACTACTTTGTTCGGGAGCCCGGCTGGGAATACCGCTCAAATTATCCTGTGGGTTTCTCAAGCCAGCGGTCTACGGGCCCATAAATGCACCGATGGTGCTAGGTGATCGGGCAGAGACCATTCATGCAGCTGGGGCGGCCATGGTGGGGGTTACGGGGACCTTCACCCCTGTGCCACATAGGCAGTGTTGTCTGGCCGTCAAGGTCGATCATATCTGGGCTAGACACTTCTCCGGAGTCTAATCTTTCCGGGCGTCTGGTTCTGGGCCTTCACCCTACCCGTAGTGCTTATGCGCCCTTGCCTACTCTCCACTCGGAGAGTCTGACTTCTCCAAGTCATCTGCCTTTTTAAGAAGGCGGTCACTGCCGCATCCGGTGGTCATCGCCTCCCCCGCGCCATATAGGCAGGGCCGTCTGGCCGATTGCAGAGGGGTTAGCCGCTCCTCGGAGTCTTATCTTTCCGGAAGCCTGGTTCAGGGCATTCACCCTTCCAGTAGCACTTGCCTGCTCTCCTCAAGGAGAGTCTGACTCATTCAAGTCACTGGTTCAGGGCCTTCACCCTTCCAGTAGCGCTTATGTGCCCTTGCCTGCTCTCCTCTAGGAGAGTCTGACTCATTCAAGTCGCCTGCCGTTTTAAAGGTGGGCCCTCTAGCGTTACGCTCCTGACGAGCTTCAGGGAGGACCCTGGCTGAAGCCTAATTCCACGGAGGCGGTCACTGCCATAGTAGTCATTGTCTGCGCTGTTAACCCGGATAGGGGTTCTCCTGTGCAGCGGTCCCAGGCAAAGTGACCTCAAGGAGTATAGAGGACAAGAGTCACCGGCAGGGAGATAGGGGCAGCACCCCATATAGTGACCGAGGCAAGTTGGGCAGCGCATGCAATGCACAAGCGTGAGTATGTGGCAGTAGGCTTAGCATGCAGACATTCTGGCACAGACAGCACAGGCCAGATCAATGGGGCACAGACAAAGCAGGCCAATCAATGGGGCACAGACAAAGCCGGCCAAGTCCTGGGGCACAGACAAGTCAGGACCTTCAGAGATGTACAGGTGAGGAACTGCGCATTCCATTCTTGCGATAAAATGTACCTTTCGCTAAGATGTATATAACACTTCTTCAGATTATTAGCATATAACACTCTTCCGTGCAACTGTACATAACACTCTTCCGTGCAACTGTACATAACACTCTTCCGTGCAACTGTACATAACACTCTTCCGTGCAACTGTACATAACACTCTTCCGTGCAACTGTACATAACACTCTTCCGTGCAACTGTACATAACACTCTTCCGTGCAACTGTACATAACACTCTTCCGTGCAACTGTACATAACACTCTTCCGTGCAACTGTACATAACACTCTTCCGTGCAACTGTACATAACACTCTTCCGTGCAACTGTACATAACACTCTTCCGTGCAACTGTACATAACACTCTTCCGTGCAACTGTACATAACACTCTTCCGTGCAACTGTACATAACACTCTTCCGTGCAACTGTACATAACACTCTTCCGTGCAACTGTACATAACACTCTTCCGTGCAACTGTACATAACACTCTTCCGTGCAACTGTACATAACACTCTTCCGTGCAACTGTACATAACACTCTTCCGTGCAACTGTACATAACACTCTTCCGTGCAACTGTACATAACACTCTTCCGTGCAACTGTACATAACACTCTTCCGTGCAACTGTACATAACACTCTTCCGTGCAACTGTACATAACACTCTTCCGTGCAACTGTACATAACACTCTTCCGTGCAACTGTACATAACACTCTTCCGTGCAACTGTACATAACACTCTTCCGTGCAACTGTACATAACACTCTTCCGTGCAACTGTACATAACACTCTTCCGTGCAACTGTACATAACACTCTTCCGTGCAACTGTACATAACACTCTTCCGTGCAACTGTACATAACACTCTTCCGTGCAACTGTACATAACACTCTTCCGTGCAACTGTACATAACACTCTTCCGTGCAACTGTACATAACACTCTTCCGTGCAACTGTACATAACACTCTTCCGTGCAACTGTACATAACACTCTTCCGTGCAACTGTACATAACACTCTTCCGTGCAACTGTACATAACACTCTTCCGTGCAACTGTACATAACACTCTTCCGTGCAACTGTACATAACACTCTTCCGTGCAACTGTACATAACACTCTTCCGTGCAACTGTACATAACACTCTTCCGTGCAACTGTACATAACACTCTTCTGTGCAACTGTACATAACCCTCTTCTGTGCAACTGTACATAACCCTCTTCTGTGCAACTGTACATAACCCTCTTCTGTGCAACTGTACATAACCCTCTTCTGTGCAACTGTACATAACCCTCTTCTGTGCAACTGTACATAACCCTCTTCTGTGCAACTGTACATAACCCTCTTCTGTGCAACTGTACATAACCCTCTTCTGTGCAACTGTACATAACCCTCTTCTGTGCAACTGTACATAACCCTCTTCTGTGCAACTGTACATAACCCTCTTCTGTGCAACTGTACATAACCCTCTTCTGTGCAACTGTACATAACCCTCTTCTGTGCAACTGTACATAACCCTCTTCTGTGCAACTGTACATAACCCTCTTCTGTGCAACTGTACATAACCCTCTTCTGTGCAACTGTACATAACCCTCTTCTGTGCAACTGTACATAACCCTCTTCTGTGCAACTGTACATAACCCTCTTCTGTGCAACTGTACATAACCCTCTTCTGTGCAACTGTACATAACCCTCTTCTGTGCAACTGTACATAACCCTCTTCTGTGCAACTGTACATAACCCTCTTCTGTGCAACTGTACATAACCCTCTTCTGTGCAACTGTACATAACCCTCTTCTGTGCAACTGTACATAACCCTCTTCTGTGCAACTGTACATAACCCTCTTCTGTGCAACTGTACATAACCCTCTTCTGTGCAACTGTACATAACCCTCTTCTGTGCAACTGTACATAACCCTCTTCTGTGCAACTGTACATAACACTCTTCTGTGCAACTGTACATAACACTCTTCTGTGCAACTGTACATAACACTCTTCTGTGCAACTGTACATAACACTCTTCTGTGCAACTGTACATAACACTCTTCTGTGCAACTGTACATAACACTCTTCTGTGCAACTGTACATAACACTCTTCTGTGCAGCTGTACATAACACTCTTCTGTGCAGCTGTACATAACATCCTTCTGTGTAACTGTACGTACATTCTTCTATGTAACTACATAGTATATTACTGTGTAACTGTACATAGCCTTCTACTGTGTAACTGTACATAGCCTTCTACTGTGTAACTGTACATAGCCTTCTACTGTGTAACTGTACATAGCCTTCTACTGTGTAACTGTACATAGCCTTCTACTGTGTAACTGTACATAGCCTTCTACTGTGTAACTGTACATAGCCCTCTACTGTGTAACTGTACATAGCCTTCTACTGTGTAACTGTACATAGCCTTCTACTGTGTAACTGTACATAGCCTTCTACTGTGTAACTGTACATAGCCTTCTACTGTGTAACTGTACATAGCCTTCTACTGTGTAACTGTACATAGCCTTCTACTGTGTAACTGTACATAGCCTTCTACTGTGTAACTGTACATAGCCTTCTACTGTGCAACTGTAGCTAACGCACTTCAGTTAAATAGTGCCGGACACTCCGTAAATAGTGAACTTGCATATTGAGTACACCTGTAGTCAGTGAGCTCACCAACTGAGTTACCCCACAAGAGGTGCTCCATTGGTCAAAATGATAAAACAGAGCGCTGCAAGCAATTATCTGAACAAACAAAAAAGGGGGGGATGAGTATAAGTGGTAACACTGCCAGTTGTGCCTGTAACCCTTGAGGGGTTGTGCACAGCTCTATATAGCATGCCTGTGATCTATATCATCCACTATAGTCCCCAGTAGCCTAACCTGCCAGCCACATGGGGCACAAAGCCAGGACAGCCTGAGGGTGCAATGCGACCAAGTCATAGCTGAGTCCCAGTCAAATCTACAGCACATGTGCCTGCCATCGACGGAACTAATGCGGTAAGTCTGGTAACTGGCCGGCCCCGTCCCCCACCCGACCATGCGGTCGCGGAGAAGTGGATGCTCGTGGCCGGCGCACTGCATGGGAAGGTAACCCCCCCTCCCCCCACCCACGCCGTGGGAGCAGTTATACCGCGAGCGGAAGCGTGGGTCGGGTGGGGTGTGGAAGCAGAGGATCTCGCTCGGCTGATGGAGCCGGCGGGCGGGATCCAACATGACGGACCGCCAGAGTCTTATTTCGGCGTCCCGGCGGTCGGCAACAGAAAGCGGAACCCTCCCCCCCCCCCCCCCCCCCAAACCCAAGAAAAAAAAACGATCCCCAGACATGGGGGCCCAAAACCGGAAAATGCAGAAAAGTCATAAGAGAAAATACATCCCTACAGCAAAAAAGTAGGGACAGAAAAATACAATCTAAATAAATAAATCATAATGGCAGTAGGGAGGTAAACACATTTTTAACAAATAAATCCCTGCAGCCATAAGAAGGTAGATGCAGAAAAACAGAATAAATTAATCAATCAAGCAATCACTACAGCACTAAGAAGGTAGATGCAGAAAATACAGTATAGCTAAATAAATCAATCCCTACAGCAATAAGTAGGTAGATGGAGAAAATACAGTATAGCTAAATAAATCAATCCCTACAGCACTAAGTAGGTAGATGGAGAAAATACAGTATAGCTAAATAAATCAATCCCTACAGCACTAAGAAGGTAGATGTAGAAAATACAGTATAGCTAAATAAATAAATCCCTACAGCACTAAGAAGGTAGATGGAGAAAATACAGTATAGCTAAATAAATCAATCCCTACAGCACTAAGAAGGTAGATGGAGAAAATACAGTATAGCTAAATAAATCAATCCCTACAGCACTAAGTAGGTAGGTGAAGAAAATACAGTGTAGCTAAATAAATCAATCCCTACAGCACTAAGAAGGTAGATGTAGAAAATACAGTATAGCTAAATAAATAAATCCCTACAGCACTAAGAAGGTAGATGGAGAAAATACAGTATAGCTAAATAAATCAATCCCTACAGCACTAAGAAGGTAGATGGAGAAAATACAGTATAGCTAAATAAATCAATCCCTATAGCACTAAGAAGGTAGATGCTAAAAAAATACAGTATAGCTAAATAAATCAATCCCTACAGCACTAAGTAGGTAGGTGAAGAAAATACAGTATAGCTAAATAAATCAATCCCTACAGCACTAAGTAGGTAGATGGACAAAATACAGTATAGCTAAATAAATAAATCCCTACAGCACTAAGAAGGTAGATGCAGAAAATACAGTATAGCTAAATAAATAAATCCCTACAGCACTAAGAAGGTAGATGCAGAAAATACAGTATAGCTAAATAAATAAATCCCTACAGCACTAAGCAGGTAGGTGTAGAAAATACAGTATAGCTAAATAAATCAATGCATACAGCACTAAGAAGGTAGATGCAGAAAATGCAGTATAGCTAAGTAAATCAATCACTACAGCACTAAGAAGGTAGATGCAGAAAATACAGTATAGCTAAATAAATAAATCCCTACAGCACTAAGCAGGTAGGTGTAGAAAATACAGTATAGCTAAATAAATCAATGCATACAGCACTAAGAAGGTAGATGGAGAAAATACAGTATAGCTAAATAAATCAATCCCTACAGCACTAAGAAGGTAGATGCAGAAAATGCAGTATAGCTAAGTAAATCAATGCATACAGCACTAAGAAGGTAGATGCAGAAAATACAGTATAGCTAAATAAATAAATCCCTACAGCACTAAGCAGGTAGATGCAGAAAATACAGTATAGCTAAATAAATCAATGCATACAGCACTAAGAAGGTAGATGCAGAAAATGCAGTATAGCTAAGTAAATCAATCACTACAGCACTAAGAAGGTAGATGCAGAAAATACAGTATAGCTAAATAAATAAATCCCTACAGCACTAAGAAGGTAGATGCAGAAAATACAGTATAGCTAAATAAATCAATCCCTACAGCACTAAGTAGGTAGATGGAGAAAATACAGTATAGCTAAATAAATAAATCCCTACAGCACTAAGAAGGTAGATGCAGAAAATACAGTATAGCTAAATAAATCAATCCCTACAGCACTAAGAAGGTAGATGGAGAAAATACAGTATAGCTAAATAAATAAATCCCTACAGCGCTAAGAAGGTAGATGGAGAAAATACAGTATAGCTAAATAAATCAATCCCTACAGCACTAAGAAGGTAGATGTAGAAAATACAGTATAGCTAAATAAATCAATCCCTACAGCACTAAGAAGGTAGATGGAGAAAATACAGTATAGCTAAATAAATCAATCCCTACAGCACTAAGAAGGTAGATGCAGAAAATACAGTATAGCTAAATAAATCAATCCCTACAGCACTAAGAAGGTAGATGGAGAAAATACAGTATAGCTAAATAAATCAATCCCTACAGCACTAAGAAGGTAGATGGAGAAAATACAGTATAGCTAAATAAATCAATCCCTACAGCACTAAGAAGGTAGATGGAGAAAATACAGTATAGCTAAATAAATCAATCCCTACAGCACTAAGAAGGTAGATAGAGAAAATACAGTATAGCTAAATAAATCAATCCCTACAGCACTAAGAAGGTAGATGGAGAAAATACAGTATAGCTAAATAAATCAATCCCTATAGCACTAAGAAGGTAGATGGAGAAAATACAGTATAGCTAAATAAATCAATCCCTATAGCACTAAGAAGGTAGATGGAGAAAATACAGTATAGCTAAATAAATCAATCAAAGTGAGGAATTAGCCACACGTTTATAACATAAAGCCAGGAATTAGCAACACGTTTATAATATAAAGTGAGGAATTAGCGACATGTTTATAATATAAAGTGAGGAATAAGCGATATGTTTATTATATAAAGCGAGGAATTAGCCACACATTTATAACATAAAACCAGGAATTAGCCACACGTTTATAATATAAAGCGAGGAATTAGCAACATATTTATAATATAAAGTCAGCAACTAGCAACACGTTTATAATATAAAGTGAGGAATTAGCAACACGTTTATAATATAAAGTGAGGAATTAGCAACATATTTATAATATAAAGTGAGGAATAAGCCACACATTTATAATATAAAGCGAGGAATTAGCCACACGTTTATAATATAAAGCGAGGAATTAGCAACATATTTATAATATAAAGTGAGGAATTAGCTATATGTTTATGATATTAAGCGAGGAATTAGCCACACGTTTATAACATAAAACCAGGAATTAGCCACACGTTTTTTGATATAAAGCGAGGAATTAGCGATGTTTATATTACAAAGCATGGAATTAGCCACATGTTTATCATATAAAGCGAGGAATTAGCAACACGTTTGTAATACAAAGCAAATAATTAGCAATACGTTAATAATATAAAACGAGGAATTAGCTGCACGTTTATAATATAAATCGTGTGTGACAAGACCAATCTCGCCACATTGCATTGGAGAAGCCTGGTTGCCCGCCTGCTTCCTCTGGACTATGGCCCTGGGAGATTTGGCCCGTTCAATTCAGTATGATAGGAGTTATGTATTTTTGTATCCTTTTGTGTTTTACTGGTAACATGTGCTCAATGGAGTCTGCCTCTATCCCTGGATATAATTGGATTATTTTCCCCATTGTCTCCAGGATAGAGGGCTCTGTAAAACCGGTTTGGGACAGATAGCCATGCTGCCAGCCAGGCCCCAAAAGATACTTTACTAACCTCTGAACCCCTGGTCTGATTCATGCCATTTTTTTATATGTTGTTCCCCTGAATGGATTGATTGTGAATATATAATTTTTATGTGAATGTGATGTATATTTTAGAAGTTATGAATATGCTGTAAAAACTGTATTTTTAATGTCTGTGATAATTATGGTAAACCATTGTGTAACATAATTATATCACAGGCAGAGGGGAGGATTTTGTGTGTAAATGCTGGGAGTGTCTTCTGTAATGTACGTGTATGATTGGTTATTTTGTAACACCCTGTGGGTGGTCCTACCTAAGGGACACTGTCCTAAAAGAAGGTTCTTTTGGTGCCCTTAAACAGACCACTGCTTGACCCTCAACACGGAGCCTTGTCTCGTTCTTGGGGGGGATTCACTGTATGCTGTTAGAGACTGATTGCCAGGAGTGTAAGCCGCTTGGGAGCTTTTCTTGTTCGTCTGCTAGCAGCTATCCGTGAGGTTCCAGTTCGGGAGTTTGGATTGCTACTTGGTATCCTGTTCGGGAGTTTGGTGTCCTGCAGTAGCTGTGCCTGTATCTCTGGAAGGGGAAGATCTACTAAACGGCGGTTTAACCCTTTTATGCCTGGGGGTGCCGTTACATTGTGGAATTAGCCACACGTTTATAATATAAAGTGAGGAATTAGCTATACGTTTATGATATTAAGTGAGGAATTAGCCACACGTTTATAACATAAAGCCAGGAATTGGCCACACGTTTATAATATAAGGCCAGGAATTAGCAACACGTTGATAATATAACGGGAGGAATTAGCGACATGTTTATAATATAAAGCGAGGAATTAGCGATACATTAATAATATAAGGCCAGGAATTAGCCACGCGTTTATAATATAAAGCGAGGAATTAGCGACATATTTATAATACAAAGCGAGGAATTAGCTATGCGTTTATAATATAAAGTGAGGAATTAACAACATGATTATATTACAAAGCATGGAATTAGCCACACGTTTATAATTTAAAGCATGGAATTAGCCACACGTTTATAATTTAAAGCAAGGAATTTGCGATACTTTAATAATATAAAGTGAGGAATTAGCGACACGTTGATAATATAACGGGAGGAATTAGCAACACGTTGATAATATAACGGGAGGAATTAGCAACACATTGATAATATAACGGGAGGAATTAGCAACACGTTGATAATATAACGGGAGGAATTAGCAACACGTTGATAATATAACGGGAGGAATTAGCAACACGTTGATAATATAACGGGAGGAATTAGCGACATGTTGATAATATAACGGGAGGAATTAGCGACATGTTGATAATATCAAGCGAGGAATTGGTTATAAATTGATAATATAAAGTGAGGGTCTACACTGCGGGTGGGCTGACCATTTCAATGTGGGCAGTTCTGTTAATAGCTTTGCTCTGTCCTCTTATTCATAGTTTACTAGTTGATCCTTCTTTATTTTCCCTTAGGCAACTCACTACAGCCTCCTTTCCTCGCTTGAAGTGCTGGGGAAGGTCTGTTTCAGTGCAATTTCAGGACTCCTGGTTGACTATCTGGGGGTTTCCGTGTCCTTCTCATTGTTCATTGTTTTCTCCTGTCTGCCAGTTCTACACCTACAGAGCACCCCGCCAACCCTCAAATAACAAAGGTTTATATTTTCAAGCAGAACTAGTTTGTGTGCCTGTGTTCCATCAGGCCCAGGGGGTGTGCCTCTGGCCTGAGGAACTGTTTAAATTGTGAATGCTTGCTTACATTAAACAGACCTGCTTGACCACTTCTTGAAGCCTTGGATCATGGTTGGGGGATGGGATAACTACACTCTTGGGGATTGCTATAATCAAAATACTCCCCTGAGTATCAGCCCTTGGAAGAGCTTGTTCCTGCTACGCTCTCTGGAGTAGGAGAGGTCTACCCACTGGAAGCTGGATCCTCGTCTTGGGTCCAGGGTGGTTGGAGGACGGCGAGACCCCAGCGCAGCTGCTGGAAGTCGGGTCTGCAGTGCTTCTGGTGTCTGGTGGAGTGCTTGGAGTCCTTGGCAAGCACTTGGAGCATCAATTTGTGGAGGTACTCGGTCTGAGTGGCAGCGGTCCGTCACACCCCCAAAATACCTTTTAAACACACAAAACCCAAACAAAAGTTACACCCCTGATAGCCCCTATCTGGGTGACCAACTTATCCAAAAATCACCCTGATCGGTTCAGAAGTTTGGAATTTTCATGAAAGTCATAATTGTGACCGGCCGTGCACATGGCCCCATGCCCAAAACAGTTCCATGAAATCAGTGCTAACAGTCGGTCAAGTTCGGTAGTCTTTTACAGGTTTCCCTGCAGGGCCCATAGTCTGTGGGCAGGAGGCTGGCAAGCAGGCTCCTCCAGGAGCTCGTGGCAAACTCACATGGGAAGGGGAGTTTGTCACATTGGTTATATGGAAAGGAGTGAGGATAGGAATTTTAATAAAGTATTCATTATATTACTATAGTGACGGGTACAGAAAGCATTACCTGTTAATGGATTTATTTTATTTTAAAAATTTACACCAATTATAATTTATAAGGCAGAGGAAGACTAGGAATAGTGACTGAAAGGGAGCAAAGACATCAGCGCCACGTGATTCTACCACGTAAAACTGAACCACGTGGCTTACAGGTCCAATTCCAGACAAAGATGCCACTATTAAAAAACAGATGGTTTTCAAGATTTCTTTGAAACCAGAGTTGATTAACCCCTTAGTGACCAGAGTGATTTTCAATGTTCTTACCGTTAAGGACCAGGGCTGTTTTTACATTTCTGCTGTGTTTGTGTTTAGTAATTTTCCACTTACTCTTTTACTGTACCCACATATTATATACCATTTTTCTCACCATTAAATGGTCTTTATAAAGATATCATTATTTTCATCATATCATTTACAATTAAAAAAAAATATAAAATATGATGGAAAAAAAACAAAACAAATTTTTTCTAACTTTGACCCCAAAATCTGTTACGCATCTACAACCGCTAAAACAAAAACCATGCTAAATAGTTTCTAAATGTTGTCCTAAGTTTAGAAATACTCAATGTTAACATGTTCTCAGCTTTTTTTTTTTTTTTGCAAGTCATAGGGCAAAAAGTACAAGTAGCACTTTGCTATTTCCAAACCATTTTTTTTTTTTCAAAACTAACAAACGTTACATTGTAATACTGATATCTGTCAGGAATCGATAGATAACCCTTCGCATGTATATATTTTTTAAAAGAAGACAACCTAAGGTATTAGGGGTAGCTTGGGGTATTTTGACTCTTTTCATGAAACCATTTTACCACCCTTCTATGCCAAGTTTATAATTGGTGATTTTTTTGACACACACAGCAATTGAAGAATACATGTACTTCAAACTATAAGGGTTACGGCCAAAGAACACCCCAATATGTGACATATAACATCTCCTGAGTACAGTGATACAACCCATGTATACGTGTGTCGGGTTCTCTGTGGATGCGCATCCCAGTTTTCAAACTTGGAATTTTCACAGCTGGTCATCATGCACCCATGTCCTATTTGGGACATTTTGTAAGCCAACCAATGTAATTTACCCCCATCAAACCATATATTTTTGAAAGGTAGACGCCCTAGGGTACATTAAATGGTGGTATTTTAACACTTTCCATGCACTAATTCTACCACCAGTCTTTGTCAAACTTTTGGGTAGATTTGCAAGATTGGTTTGCTGGGCCTAGGTTGCCTTTGAGACCGTATGTCAGCCCAGGAATGAAAATTAACCCCAACATGGCATACCATTTGAAAAAGTAGACAACCCAGGGTATTCAAAATGGGGTATGTCCAGTCTTTTGTTGTAGCCACTTGGGATCACAAAAGCTTGCCAAAGTTAGCGTCCATATTTGTTTTTTGCATTTTCTTACACAAAAACTGCACTTTTACTGCTGATTTCATCTTTGTGATATGTGTTACTGTTTTAAACACTCATATTTGTGTTCAGCAAAGTCTCCTGAGTATAACAATACCCCCCTTGTACAGGTTTTATGGTGTTTTGAAATTTAACAGGGTCAATATAGTGCTTGCCCAATTCAGTTTGCCAGTTTGATTTGCTGGGTCTATGTTGCCTTTTGAGACCATATGGTAGCCCAGTAATGTGAATTAACCTCATCATGGCATACCATTTTTAAATATAGACAACCCAGGGTATTCAAAATTGGGTATTTCGGATCTTTTGTAGTAGCCACTTAGTAACAAACGCTGGCCAGGGTTAGCATTCTTATGTTTTTTGAAACTCCACTTTTACTGGTGATATCATCGTCGTGATAAGTTTTACTTTTTAAAACACTCATATTTGTGTTCAGCGAAGTCTCCTGAGTATAACAATACCTCCATGTAAAGGTCTTATGGTGTTTTGGAAAGTTACCAGGTTAAATATAGGGCGTCAATTAAATTCTCTGGACTGTCTGCCTGGGTTCTCAGGCAGGTCCCTAGGATTATAATTGAAGGGACACTATAGTCACAAGAACAACTACAGCTTATTGAATTTGTTCTGGTGAGTAGAATCATTACATTCAGGCTTTTTGATATAAACACTGTATTTTCAGAGAAATGCAGTATTTACATTACAGCCTAGTGATAACTTCACTGGCCACTCCTCAGATAGCTGTTAGAGATCCTTCCTGGGTCATGGCTGCCTAAAATGCATCCGATCATTCAATATCTCCTCTCTCTGCATGCAGACACTAAACTTTAATCATAGAGATTCATTGATTCAATTCATCTCTATGAGGAGATGCTGATTGGCCAGGGCTGTGTTTGAATTGTGCTGGCTCTGCCCCTGATTTGCCTCCTAGTCAGGCTCAGCCAATCCTATATAGAAGCATTGTGATTGGATCAGGCCACCACTTCTAATGATGTCAGCAGACAACTTGCTATTCTGAGGCAAACAGCATGCAGAGCTACAGCTTCAGGCTTGAATACAAGTAAGATTTTGCTATATTTATGGAGGCATGAGGGGCCTAGGGGGGCTAGATGGTGGTTTTAACACTATAGGGTTCAGGAACACATGTTTGTGTTCCTGACCCTATAGTGTTCCTTTAATAAAATCATGTAATTAATAGTTAAATATTTATATAGAATGTGTATATATAAAAATAAATAAGATGTTTAGTTTTTTTACTTGGTGCCTCCAGCAGCACAAGTCAATCAATACATTTTTAAACCAATCAGTATCAGGTAACACATCCATATATAAACACACGACTTCCTCTTTCTTTGCTGCTCCAGCCAAGGCACAGGTCAGAGCAGTTTGCTCTAAACGGTCTTTCACTGATATTGCAATTGTCACTTTATTTATTTAAATATTTATGGTTTGGTATTCATCCCCTGTTCCCCTTCTACCTGCTCCACCCTCTATATAATACTGCGTTTGTCTGTGATAACAGGTCCTGGCGTTTTACCGCAATACTTTTACAGGGGAGACCCCCAAGCGAGTCTGGCAGCTGTCCTAAGTGACATACCAGTGGAAACAAAAGATATAACAAGTTTATCCTGAGTGTTGCCCCCAGTGGTAACAAAGGATATAACTAGTTTATCCCTGAGTGTTGCCCCCAGTGGTAACAAAGAATATAACGAGTTTATTCTGAGTGCTGCCCCAAGTGGTAACAAAGGATATAACACTCCTACCTACAATAATATAATCCTTCCCCTGTGATGTACCGTATATACTCGAGTATAAGCCGAGTTTTTCAGCCCATTTTTTGGGCTGAAAAACCCCAACTCGGCTTATACTCGAGTCAGAGTCTGTATTATGGCAATTTGCATTGCCATAATACAGACTGGGGGGAGAGGGGGGCTGGCAGAGCTGTAACTTACCTCTCCTGCAGCTCCTGTCAGCTCTCTCCTCCTCCGCGCCGTCCGGTCAGCACCTCGGTCAGCTCCCAGTGTAAATCTCGCGAGAGCCGCGGCTCTCGCGAGACTTACAGTGTGAGCTGATAGAAGGAGCTGCACGGACGGCGCGGAGGAGGAGAGAGCTGACAGGAGCTGCAGAACAGGTAAGTACAGCTCTGCCAGCCCCCCTCTCCCCCCCACTGAACTGCCACTGGACCACCAGGGAAGGAGAGCCCCCCTCCCTGCCATGTATCAAGCAGGGAGGGGGGACTAAAAATATAAATAAAATAAGAAATAATAATCAAAAAAGAATAATAATAAAATAAAAATTAATAACAACAAAAAAAAAGGGGTATAAGGACCACTATGGGAGGGGGGGGGGGTGGGTTAAGGACCACTATGGGAGGGAGGGGGGTATAAGGACCACTATGGGAGGGAGGGGGGTATAAGGACCACTATGGGAGGGAGGGGGGTATAAGGACCACTATGGGAGGGGGGGGGTGGGTTAAGGACCACTATGGGAGGGAGGGGGGTATAAGGACCACTATGGGAGGGGGGGGGTTAAGGACCACTATGGGAGGGGGGGGGGTTAAGGACCACTATGGGAGGGGGGGGGTTAAGGACCACTATGGGAGGGGGGGGTATAAGGACCACTATGGGAGGGGGGGGGTATAAGGACCACTATGGGAGGGGGGGGGGTATAAGGACCACTATGGGAGGGAGGTGGGTATAAGGACCGCTATGGGAGGGAGGGGGGGGTATAAGGACCACTATGGGAGGGGGGGGGTATAAGGACCACTATGGGAGGGAGGGGGGTATAAGGACCACTATGGGAGGGGGGGGTGGGTTAAGGACCACTATGGGAGGGAGGTGGGTATAAGGACCGCTATGGGAGGGAGGGGGGGGGTATAAGGACCACTATGGGAGGGGGGGTGGGTTAAGGACCACTATGGGAGGGGGGGTGGGTTAAGGACCACTATGGGAGGGGGGGTGGGTTAAGGACCACTATGGGAGGGAGGTGGGTATAAGGACCGCTATGGGAGGGAGGTGGGTATAAGGACCGCTATGGGAGGGAGGGGGGGGTATAAGGACCACTATGGGAGGGGGGGGTATAAGGACCACTGTGGGAGGGAGGGGGGGGGATAAGGACCACTATGGGAGGGAGGGGGGGTATAAGGACCACTATGGGAGGGAGGGGGTGGGATAAGGACCACTATGGGAGGGAGGGGGTGGGATAAGGACCACTATGGGAGGGAGGTGGGTATAAGGACCACTATGGGAGGGGGTGGTATAAGGACCACTATGGGAGGGAGGGGGGGGATAAGGACCACTATGGGAGGGAGGGGGGTATAAGGACCACTATGGGAGGGAGGGGGGTATAAGGACCACTATGGGAGGGGGGGTATAAGGACCACTATGGGAGGGAGGGGGGGGATAAGGACCACTATGGGAGGGAGGGGGGGGATAAGGACCACTATGGGAGGGAGGGGGGTATAAGGACCACTATGGGAGGGAGGGGGGTATAAGGACCACTATGGGAGGGAGGGGGGGGGTATATGGACCACTATGGGAGGGATGGGGGGGATAAGGAACACTATGGGAGGGAGAAGGGGGATAAGGACCACTATGAGAGGGAGGGGGTGGGATAAGGACCACTAGGGGAGGGGAGGGTAACGACCACTAGGGGAGTGGTGAGTCAGGACCACTGGGGGGGGGGGGGTGAAGGAACACGGGGGTGGGGAGGTAAGGACCACTGAGGGAGGAGGAGGGGAAGTCAGGACATATGGGGGGGGGAGGGGGCGGCAAAATGTTTTTTGCCTACGGCGGCAAATATCCTTGCACCGGCCCTGCACACACTGCATTCACACACTGCATACACACACACACTGCATTCATGCACACACACACTGCATTCATGCACACACACACTGCACTCATACACACACGCTGCACTCATACACACACACATACGCACACACTGCATTCATTATACACACACTGTAAATAAATATTCAATTAATATATTTTTTTAGGATCTAATTTTATTTAGAAATTTACCAGTAGCTGCTGCATTTCCCACCCTAGTCTTATACTCGAGTCAATAAGTTTTCCCAGTTTTTTGGGATAAAATTAGGGGCCTCGGCTTATATTCGGGTCGGCTTATACTCGAGTATATACGGTAGATTAATTTAGAAATAAACAAATATGTTTAAATGTCTATCTGTTCCTGTCCAAATCGGAGATGATTAAATTGTGTATACGCTGAAGTAAGTTCACACTGACACATGCAGTTCAGGTTAAAAATAACTTCAGAAAATTTAATGGCATCTGGTTAAAAAACGGGTATGCAGACCCTTTTAAAGGCAAAATGACATCATTGAATATCAGATAATAACAAATAAACATCATTAATTGGATTAAATGTTAAGTGACTATGTCAGTGTCCACCCATCAATATTATTAATTGGATCAAGAACTAAGTGGTTAACTAGGTGTCCTCCCACCGGGAGGTGGTATTGTTCTGGACACGGGTGTGGACAGATGGCTCAAGCGCCATCTCTCCCAGCATGAGGCTTACTCGGTGTGAAGGGGGGCTTGAGCGTCATTTTGGGCAGTTAGTGATGTCAGACTCGTGGTCAGGTGCAGGGTTCTTTTATGAATAGAACATTTCATAAGGCCGGCGTTCTCATGGCCTTGGTTATACTTTGTTGCATGTTACAGGAGATTCAATAATTCCGGAGTCAGCTATGTCTTTATAGAAAATACAGTCTCTATTCATTACACTAAATGTTGCTGGGAAATTCTGTCATGTAATGTAGTTTAAAATGGAGGATCTGTCAGGTAATGTGGGTTAAAATGGAGTTAGTGCAAAAATTCAACACAGGTTCAATACAGGTTTTTAATAATTCTACATCAACCTGCACTGGGGAGATAATTTAGTCAAGCACTATACTAAACTCAATTATCTCCCAACACAAAAAACATACATTTCCATAAAACTCAGAAAGTACCCCCAACTCCACAAAAGTCATATCCCCTGATAGCTCTGTTCTGGGGGACCAACATATTCAAAAATCACCCAGATCAGTTCAGGGGTTCAACAGTTACGTGGAGTTCTTGACCGACCGCTCACGATGCTCCTGTCAAGAAATAGTTCCATGAAATTGGGCTATGCAGTCGGTCTATTTCGAAGAGTACAAAAAACGAATAAATCCACGAACGGATCCCCTGGCTCATTGGTAGCGTTTGTTCCCCTAATTCGTGGGAACAAATCTACCGAATAGTGCTCTCCTGGCTGGTCTGTGAAAGGAAGCAGGCGTTCGTGCAGTTTGACCGGCATTCGGGACATTTGATGAACAAGTACCATTGCCTCCTTTCGTAAAAACAAGATGGCCGCTGTTTTTCCTTGCACGTGACGTTCGGCTAGAAGAACGGCGGCAACACAGAGAGAACACTTTTGTGGTTTGCTTTGAAGTGAATGAGCCAGGAGGTGGTCGGTGTTCGGTAGTTTTATATACCGATCAGGGAAAACAAAAGTAACAAAATAACAGGGGTAGTTTCTTCACATTGCTCCCCCTTAGTTCCATGGGTCGGCATACCTGCCTAGACCCTGCCAGGTTGACTTGGGGAAGTCAGTCAAGGTTCCAGTTCAGTTTGTTGGGATAAACCATCTGCATTGCCGTTCTGTTTGCCTGGCCTATACTGCATGGTAAAATTGTAGGGTTGCAGGGCTAGGCTCCAGCATAACAAATGGGGATTGTCTCCAGCAACTTGTTTTAACTCGTATTAACCAAATAAGGAGGTTATGATCAGTCATTAGCATAAAGGGTTGGCCGTACAGGTATGGCTGCATTTTCTTTAATGCTCACACAAGAGCTAGGCATTCTTTCTCCACAGTGGCATAACTGACCTCTCTGGGTAATAGTTTCCAGGTGAGATATGCCACCGGGTGCTCCATCCTGTCGTCCCCACTTGCCTCAACACAGCTCCCAGCCCAGACATGGAGGCTTCTGTGTGGACAAGAAACTGTTTAGTATGGTTCGGGGTGGCCAACACAGGTGTCTCGCTCAGTGCCATTTTGAGTTGCTGGAAAGCGGAGCGCACTCCGGGGACCAGGTTACCTGTCTGGGAAGGGACATTTTGGTCAGGTCGGTGAGAGGTTTGGCCAGGACACTGTACTCTGGGACAAACTTGCGGCAGTAGCCCACTGTCCCTAGGAACGCTAGTACCTGCGTCTTGGTGGCCAGTTAGCAGTTGGCAGTTTCAGGTCGCTGTTTGCCTGAACCTACACTATGGCCGAAATACTGTACCTCGGCCATACTGAAGTGGCACTTATCAGGCTTCAGAGTGAGCCCCACTGCCTGAATTTGCTTCAATACCCTAGATAGGTGCTTTAGATGGTCTTCCCATGTGCGGTTGTAGATGGCAATATCATCTAAATACGCGCATGCAAAGTCCTGAAATCCCTCCAGTAGCCTATCGACCATCCTCTGAAAGGTTGCCGGGGCATTCTTCATCCCAAAGGGCATAACGAATGGTGATTTAGGAATGGCCGCTGGCTCCAGGGAGATTTGCCAATATCCTTAGCATAAATCTAGGGTAGTCGAGTAATTCCCAGCCATACAATCTAGTAACTTGTCTATCCTGGGCATGGAGTAGGCGTTGGTTTCTGTACTGTTGTTAAGCTTCTGGTAGTCGATACATAAGCGAGTCGTATCATCTCACTTGGGTACCAACACTACCGGCAAAGCCCAAGGACTCTAAAGAGGGTTTTCATAACTCCCAGCTTTAACATTTCCTGGATCTTTGCTAGCATATTCTCTCTGCCTCCAGGATACGGTATGGTTGTTGCCGTAGTGGGCTTTCTCCCTGGGTCTCAACTTGGTGAACCGCAGCGGAGGTGTACACGAGTATGGTGGAAGAACATCTCCCTTTATCCCTGGAGCAGCTGAGAGGCCTCGGTCTTCTCTAATGGGTTTAACTTTTCACCTAGTCTGAATTGGTCGATTGTACTTGAGGATGATGCGAGCAAGTCAGGTAGGTAGTCCTGTCTATCTTCAAATGAAGAGGCACATACTACCGCTAAAAGTAGGACTTGAGCATGTTTACATGAAAGGCTCTCCGTATCCTTTCATCTGAACATTTAACTCCTATGTAGGTGGTGTCGCTTATACACTCCACTACCCAGAAAGGTCCCCGTCAGGTGACCTGAAGCTTGTCTTTCTTAGATGGCTTCAGCGCTAATACTTTCTGTCCTATTTCTAAAATCCTATCGCAGGCGCCTCTATCATACCATCTCTTCTGGCGCTGCAGGTTCTCCCGGACAGAGTCAGTTAGCGTCTGCAAGCGGTCCCTAAACTCCAGAACATATGGTACAATAGGTACTCCTCCATCACCTGTGTTACCCTCCCAGTGTTCCCGTATGAGGTCTAGGGTCCCCGGACTTTTCTCCTGTAAAGGAGTTTGAAAGGGGAGAACTCAGTAGACGCCTGGGGCACTTCACGGTAGGCAAATCGGAGATTGGGAAGAAATCTTTCCCAGTGCCGACAGGAGGCTGTGAACGTCTTAAGCATCTGCTTCAGCATGCCGTTAAAACATTCAGAGTCCGTTCGTCTTGGGATGATAGGGAGAGCTGAGCAGGGGTCTCACTCCGCAACTCTGCCATAATTGTTGGGTCACAGTTGCGGTAAAATTGGGTCCCCTGATCAGACAAGATCTCCCTGGGAAAACCCTCCCACAGTTTTTGCCTCAATATTTGAAAGAGCTACAGCCTCAGGGTACCTACTAGCATAATCTACCACCGTGAGAATATAGCTCTTCCCTGAGGAGCTGGGCTTACTGAGGGTGCCTATCAGATTTACTGCTACTTGGTGGAAGGGTTCCTCAATGATCAATGAAGGGTGCAAAGTGAATGGCTCAGGAATATTAACTACTGAAATGATCAACATTAAAGGACTTACTGGAAGCTTGAAGCACAGTGGCAAGTAATAAGAAAACAGCCATGTTAATCTCCGAACTGAGACAGAGTGACAGAGCCATGAAATGGAGCACCTGGAGAAAACTTTGATTTCCGTCGAAGTTGCAGAGAAGGTAAGGTTCAGCGGTGATTGTGCAGTCGTGTATCCGATTTAAATAAGCTCGGCGGTAAAACACAGCTTACCGCGTTCGACTAAACAAGATGGCCGCCGCCACGAACGGCCCCATTTACCGTACCATATGGGGAAAAGGACTTGAACAAGTATTTTTACAGTCTGGGGACACCGTTTAAAAGGGATATTGTTCCAAGTCTCAATATGCCCCAATAATGTTCTTAAAGGGCAATACACCCCAGGGCCATAGTCATAAGGCAGGAGGCTGGCAATCAAGGGAAAAAGGCAGTTTGGCACATAAAAAGCCAGTGGCAAAGGGCAGTTTGTCACATATCTTCCCTTTTGGGGGGAGACTAACCAGGTACCTGACCTTCTGTCGGTCAGTGCCTGAGTTAGTCGAGCAACCCACCCACCAAGAAAAATTAGCAGAGTCGCCCCCCCCCCCACAATAAACGGTACTGGCCTGTAGTTCCCAGGTTGTAGCGTGAATGTTCAGCACCCTTGATCTCCCTGGTGCAGCTAGGCAAACAGCTGGGGGTACTTGGGGGGCAGAGGCCAGCTCTTCCACTGGGGTAGCCTGCATGATGTTCGGCTCTGGGCATGGTAAAAGTGGAGGGCAGAGGCTAACTGCAATCTGCCCAGCTGCCAGCTCTTCTGCTGGGGGGACCAGGGCATAGTCCTACCCGGTAGCAAAGGGAACGTGAGGGGAGCGGCCAGTGGTGCCACCTCTAAGGTTGAGAAGAGGCCAGTGGTGGTTAACTTTGCCTTTGTTAACCCTGGTACAAAGTTAAGAGTTAGCTAGGGAGGGGAGAAACTGCTTACCTCCTCCTCCTCCTGATACTACTCCTGAGACCAGTTGTCTCCTCTCCCAGTGAGATGTACTGCCGCTGGGGAGAGAGGTCGCTGCTCTCCTCTCCCTGTGGAACATAGTGCTGCTGGGGAGAAAGACCGGAAGGTATACTGCTGGAAGGTATACTGCTGCTCCCTGACACTCACTCTGCCGCTGGGGAGGGAGGTCGCTGCTCTCCTCTCCCTGTAACTGGGTCTGCCGCTGGGGATCTGAACCGACTGCCCAGCATCCCTGTAGGGCCGGTAGAGAGATCTCAGTCCCATCTCCACCTGCCTGCTGGGGGTCCTCCCAGGACCAGTCTATGAGGTCCGCTACCTCGGGTACCTCTGGTTGCTGTTGGGTTGTCTCTTCCCTCTGCACGGTGCACTGCCGCTGGGGAGGGAGGTCGATGCTCTCCTCTCCCTGTAACTCATACTGTGGGTGGGGATCTGGGCCAGCTGCCCAGCATCCCTGTAGTTCCGGTAGAGAGACCAGAGTCCCATCTCTACCTGCTGGCTGGGGTCCCTCCCGGGACCAATTTATGAGGTTCTGGTACCCCTTCTCTTGATGCCATTCCTGGTTGACCAGGTACTACAGGTCTATTTCTAGCTCGTTAACTCCAACCGGACCTATAATGGCTTCCCTGGCGCTGTGGATTTCCTGGCGTTGAAATTCGGACGAGCTGCCAAAGTTAAAGTCTTTCTCCAAGGTCTCCCACAGTAGGCCGGGGCCCCCCTAGCCCTCTCCAGGTAGCATATGGTCATCGGTCCAGCCGTGGTCGTGACGGCTGGCGTACCACCTGCCACAAACTAGGAAAAAATTCCTTCTTGACTCCAAAATAGCAGTCAGATGTCTCTTTGGATCAAGCAGCTATTACCCCACTAATTAGAAATTATATCCCTGAATGTTATGTTTTTGTAGGTATTTATCCAATTGCAGTTTAAACATCTGTAGTGACTCTGACAAAACCACCTCTTCAGGCAGAGAATTCCATATCCTTATTGCTCTTACTGTATAAAAACCTTGTCTTTGCCTTAGATGAAATCTCCTTTCTTCCAGCCTAAATGTGTGACCTCGTGTCCTATGTATAGCCCTGTTTATGAATAGATTTCCAGATAAAGGTTTGTACTGGCCCCGAATATATTTGTATAAAGTTATCATATCCCCTCTCAAGCGCCGTTTTTCCAAACTAAACAGATTCAATTTTTTTTAACCTTTCTTCATAACTAAAATGCTCCATTCCTTTTATCAATTTTGTAGTTTGTCTCTGGACTTTTTCTAGTGCCATGATATCTTTCTTTATAATAGGCACCCAAAATTGCACAGCATATTCAAGGTGTGGTCTTACCAGCGATTTATAAAGAGGCAAAATTATATTTTCATCCCGAGAATTTATGCCCCTATTTATACGTGACAAAACCTTACTGGATTTAGCAACGGCAGATTGACATTGCATATTGCTGCCTAATTTGTTGTCTATAACAATTCCCAAATCCTTCTCGTGTGAGGTTATCCCTAATTCACTACCATTTAGTGTGTAAGTTGCTTGTGCATTCTTAACCCCTTTTTTGCATTTCTCTACGTTAAATTTAACCTGCCATTTTAGTGCCCAGTCCCCCAATCTATCCAAATCCCTCTGCAGCAATATCCTGCTCACATTTTATTACTTTATAAAGTTTTGTGTCATCTGCAAACACTGATACATGGTTTTCAATGCCTATTTCAAGATCATTTATAAATATGTTAAATAGAAGTGGTCCCAAAACAGAACCCTGAGGGACACCACTTACCACTTTTGTCCAGCCTTAAAATTTACCATTAATTACAACACGTTGTACTCTATCCTTAAGCCAATGTTCTACCCAAGAACAAGAATATTCATCTAGACCAATTTCTTTCAGTTTACTCTAACCTATTCTGAGGAACCGTATCAAATGCATTGGCAAAATCCAAGTAGATCACATCCACTGCAACACACTGATCTATACTTCTACTTACTTCTTCGTAGAATGCAATTAGGTTAGTTTGACATGACCTATGTTTCATAAAACCATGTGATTATTGCTAATAACAAAGTTCTTCCCAATGAATTCCTGAATATTATCCCTTAATAGCCCTTCAAATATTTTCCCAGTTACAGAAGTTAAGCTCACAGGTCTATAATTTCCAGGCAAGGATTTTGAACCCTTTTTAAATATAGGAACAACATCTGCCTTCCTCCAATCCTCCGGTAGAACACCTGAAACAAAAGAATCTTGAAAAATTAAATACAGAGGTTCACTTATTTCCCCACTTAGCTCCTTAAGTACTCATGGGTGAATACTGTCAGGCCCGGGAGCTTTATTTACATTCATTTTCTTTAATAGCTGTAGCACCTTGTCCCGAGTTATCCAAATCACAAGTTATCTGCAAGTTTTTTGCAGCAATCGTTTGCATATATTTTGCCATAGGATCCTCATTAATATATACTGAAGAAAAAGTTATTTAAAATTTCTGCATTTTCCTGGTCTTCATTAGCTAATAAACCCAACTCTGTTTCCAGTTTACCTACACTTTCATTTTTTATTTTATTTTTTAGAATTGATGTACTTGAACAAAATTTGGGGGTTGGTTTTGCATTCTTTATTTAAATTCTTTATTTTTGACGTGCTTGAGAGTTACAGGCATTCTCGCTTCGCCACGACAGCAGAGGCAAGACAAGTTTGAACAGTGGTGGCAAATAGGCAATACTGGCACATATTTTTGTTATGAGTCAAGATTGGTACATGTTTAAACTTGCAAGATGCATTATGAATAAAGAAAACAACATATCAATTAGATAACAAGTTTGATAGTGTATGTAACTAGCTTAGCAGGGTATGCTGCACATTTTCTACAGGTACACATGGTGATGCTATTACATGTGAGTAACCAGTTAACTTTGCTTGTATGTCATGGATTTTCCGCTACCATGCTATGTGAACATTGCTAAATCTTGTGTGTTCCCTGGAATAATGCTTAACTATCTAGGCATACGATTGTTTAGCATATACTTAAAGTCCTGAGAGCAGTCACTTGTAGCTTGTGAACACCCCAACGCCTTGGCGGCTTGCAGCTGTAAAATCCCATTCCGCAGAGGGCGATTGGGTAGGCTTTGCACCCTAAACGATACTCAGGCTGTTTCCTCATGTCTTCTCTGCATGGGGTCACTTGTGGAGGTGGGAGGTTGGTAAGTCCCCTCGTGGTGAAGAGTTCTCAACAGCCGCTTTCTTCTAGCCATATGCTGTCCTCTTCTCCCGGTAAGGCTATTATTCTGTGCAGGCCCGAGGGATTGTGGATCGGTTAGCTGCCGCTCCCGCCTTTTCGCCGCTTGTGGGTTCCGGTCCTCGAGACTGTGCAGTGCTGCGGTTTGGGTCGCCACTTTCAGGCACTCAGAGCTTGTGTAAGCCACGTGGGGATAATACCCCTTTGGGAGCTGGAGATGTCCGTGTGAGTCAGCCGGGGCGCTGTGCCGATGCTTCGGTATAGCAGCATCCGCTGAGTGTGCAGGGTGTGGGCCGGGATCACCCCCACCGGCCCAGGGGGGGGGGGAGACAGGGCCCGATCCCCCCCAGCTGAGGGAGTCTGTCCGGACCACATCGGGCAGGATAGCGGGCGGCGGCCGGCCACCTCGCTCACCGCCTGAGCAGGCCTCATCCCGTAGGAGCGATGCGAGTCTCTCCGGGGGACTAAAACGTTAGTCGCAAGCCTCTCCCTGGGTCCATTGTCTCCTCGTGTGCTGGCCTGTCTCGGTGTGTCATCAAAATGATAATTTTTGTAGGTTAATGCTTTGAAGATTGCCGGAGCTGTTGTGCCATGCGACCGGCCAGCATGGCGGTCAGGCCCCGCCCCCCGGTTTTGCATTCTTTAGCTATCAATTTCTCATTTTCTAGTTTGGCCACTTTAATTGCCTTTTTGCAAGTGTTATTGGCTTCCTTATATCTTAAATAGGAGGCCTCTGATTTGTCTGATTTAAATGTTTCAATGCCTTTTCTTATTTTTAATCTCTTGTTTTACTTCTCTACTAAGCCACATTGGTTTTAATTTGTTTCTTTTATATTTATTACCCAATGGTACATACTGAGAAATGTACCTTTCTAATATTTGTTTGAATAGTTTCCATTTATCCTCAGTGTTTTTATCGCTAAGGAGTTTATGCCAGTCGATATGTTGTAGAGCTGCCCTAATCTTATTGAAATTGGCTTTTTTTTTTTTAAATTATATGTTTTAGTATACCCCACTTGCTTTTGCTTTTTTGAGTTTATTTCAAAATTTACCATATTGTGATCACTATTTCCCAAATGCTCCCCTACTTGAATGTTGGTTAACCCCTTAAGGACCAAACTTCTGGAATAAAAGGGAATCATGACATGTCACACATGTCATGTGTCCTTAAGGAGTTAAAAGATTAACATTGTTTGTTATAACGAGATCCAGACAAGCATCCTTTCTAGTTGGTCCTTGTACCAGTTGTGACATAAAGGTGTCATTTAACACATTCAAAAACCTTATTCCCCTTGCTGAAGTACTAGTCCCTCTATCCCAAATTATGTCTTGGAAATTAAAATCTCCAATAATTAACGTGTTACCTCAATTTGCTCTAACAGCTGTTCTTCATCAGTAAAATGATGGGGGGGACCTATTGTCCTCCGCCCCCAGTCCCCACCCCTGAGCGGTGGGTGGGGTCCCTAAATACTAATAAGGGGAGGGGGGATCTAATGTTCTCCCCCATGGCCCCCACCCCTGAGCGGCGTGTGGGGGCCCTAAATACGAATATCGGGGGTGGACCTTTTGTCCTCCCGGCCCCCACCCTTGAGCGGTGGGTGGGGGCCCTAAAAAATGTTCCCCCCCAGGTGACTAGGGGTTCCCAAACCCCTAGTCACCCTTTAAAATACATAAAGACACATTTTATACATAAAACACAGACATGTAACATATCCCCAGATAGCTCAGGTCTGGGTGCACATTATTAGGTGAATGGCACCCAGCCCACACGAATACATTTTAATTGCCATGGAGCCAAAGTCTTTAATTATACGAACAGGCTCCATGGCATGGCTATCTGGGTTAACCCCTTAAGGACCAAACTTCTGGAATAAAAGGGAATCATGACATGTCACACACGTCATGTGTCCTTAAGGGGTTAAAGCATTCACATAAAACATAAAATACTGAATTTCCCTGCATTCACCAAATCCATACGAATTAGAACCAGGGGCTGGAGGTTCAGCGGCGCCTGCACGTAAAAGTGTCCGATTTTGGTGCATGAAAGCCGGGCAGAAAAGCGCTGGCTGCCCGGGGAGCTCCAGAACAGCGCCACCTAGCGGCCGCTAAGTGTAACAGCGGCCACACAGTTAACAGGCAATTAACCGCAGCTTCAGGGAGGTAAATTGGCAGCACACTCCAGCTTCTGGGTGGCCAATTAACGGCGCTGGCCTGCTTCACACGGCTCTGGGGAGGTTGCAAACAGGCTGTTTGTTCGGTAGATAGAATCTACCGAACGGCTGTGCAGAAAGGGAGAAATAAATCCTTCTGCACAGTAAAATTAACCCTTTAGCTGCCGGTCCATAATCCAAAGGCAGCAGGCGGGCAACCAGGCTCCTCCAATGCAATGTGGCGAGGTTGGTCTCGTCACACCTGGCACTATAGTTTCCTTTTAAATCTCATAGCAAAACCTGGCAAAGACTATTTCACATCTAAATACTAACTTAAAACACTTTACATCTATTCTTGCTAGGTGGCTGGGTCCTTGTAGCGGAGCTGTAATATTGTAACGGGACCTCGCTTCCCGGTATCCCGACCGGTTACCTCCTCCCATAAGTTCCCCTTCCTTCAGCCAATCAGGAACTCTTGCATGGTCAGGGGACTTAGGTCTAGGTGCTCCCAGGCAGAGACGACACTCAGCCCTGGAAGCTCTTAGTCCTTACTAGGGCGTTTCCTCAATGCATTCTGTAACGGACCATTTCGCTCACCCAAGGTTAAAAACCTGTTTAGGCGATATTCCCCTTTCCAGATGCACAGGCAGCAACTGTAAGCACCAATCTCCACCAGCCGAACTGGAAAACCATACGAAAGGGTTACACTCCTGGCAGCCGGCATACAACCCAATTTCCCCAATAACGAGACGACACTTCGGTTTGAGGATTAAGCAGAATCTGACTGTCCTGGCACATACAGTCTCTTTTATTCCAAATCCACAACCACAGCACAGCCCACAGGGTATTACAGAACAACCAATCAATCCGTACAATACACACAGACACTCCCACACAAAATCCTCCCCTCTGCCTGTGATATGATTACTGAACACAATGGGTAATCTCATTATTACAGGCAGAGGAATACAGTTTTTACACAATATTTATAACTTCTAAAATATACATGTCACAAACACAAAACATACATTTTCGTAAGCAGCATACTCCAAATACAAACATATGTCAAAATCATCCAAATTGGTCCATTGGTTCAAAAGATAGATCGAAGTCCTTTGTGACCAAATGAAGCATGGCTTTTCTGCCCAAAACCAGTTCCACAGAGTCTTCTATCCTGGAGATAATTGAGAAGTAATCCAATTATCTCCAAGGACAGAGGCAAAACTCCATTAGCCACATGGCAGACAAAGGACAATAAAAGACATAAAAATACAATAAAATACACAAGGTTACATTTATTACATAAAATACAGACATTCTACCTATCCCCAGATAGCTTAGATCTGAGCGCACATTATTACCGGATGGCGCTCAGATCACATACATACAGTTCAATCGCCATGGAGCCAAAGTCTTTCATACAGTCTTTCAGTATACGGCTGGGCTCCATGGCATAGCTATCTGGGGTAGCATGGCTTTAACAGTCCGCAGAAAGGCACAAACCAGACTTTCTGCAGGGAAAAAGAACAGGGGCCATAGTCTAAAGGCAAGAGGCGGGCAAGCAGCCCCCTCCAAGGACACGTGGCGAGGTCGGTTTCGCCACACTTCTCCCCTTTACCCCCCCAGACTAACAGGGTATCTGACCTCCTGCCGGTCAGTGCCCTGGTTAGTCCAGCAACCCACCCACGAAGCACAAACAGCAGTATAGCCCACCCACAATAAATGGTTACTCCACCTGGATAACGTGGGAACTTGTCCATGTCCAGGTGCCTCACCACGGCTGTACGGGAAACTGGTAGGCTGCCTTGGTGGGTTGCTGAGTGGGCAGAGACCAGCGGTACTCTGCCCTGGTGTTAAAAACAAACAAAAAAATTTCACTGTAATAGATTGAATAGTAGTTAGTTGTCTGCAAGCGTCTGTGTGTCAGGCCTACAGCGTGTACTCTGCCAACCTCTGCCAGTGCACAGTGCCACTCATATCTGGTGTCACAATATCTTGCATTTAAAAACAAAAAAAGTTTTTTCACTGTTATAGATTGAATAGCAGTTAGTTGTCTTCAAGCGTGTGTGTCAGGCCTACAGCGTCTACTCTGCCAACCTCTGCCAGTGCACAGTGCCACTCATATCTGGTGTCACATGTAAGGGTATTTATATCGGCAGACATTTTGTGCTATGATAGAAATTAAAATGTATATTGTCAGAGTCACTCTGAACAGAGCAGACTCCATTTTGTTACTTTCAAGCTAACAAAAGACACAAGATTTCTATCCTTTCTGTAAAACTAACCACTTTGCCAGAAGCTAAGGAATGCTTAGTATATACAAACCAAATTGATAAGAAATGAGAACGGGGGATGGACAGAATGTCTAAATACTAATGGATTATAATTAATTCTAAACCCAGACATTTATGACAGAGAAGATTAATTTAATTTTACTTTCGATATTGTATAAGATCCCATTGTAATTTAGAGGTCATACTTAGTTTACAAACTGTCATATTAGAAATTATAGCAGAATTGCCAGACACATAGTCTGAAGAAAGCCCAAATAAACTATTTGAACGGACAGTAAACTTAAGTTATAGGCAACCATAAAGATAAGCTAAATTACGTCAAAATAGCCACCAGGAAAAGTTAACTCTTTCCTGGATAGGTATGTTTAGTGGGACGAGACTGCCCTCTATAGACCAAATACTTAAATTTCTATCTGAAAGGTAACCACACCTCCAGTTTTCTATTGGTCTATCACCTAGTGAATTTTCCCTTAAAAAAGTTAAGACAAAGGGAAAAGAGATGGTAGGCAAAAGGAAGCAAAGAAGCAAAGAGGTGAGCAGTCGGGGGCAATGCAGAGAAATCCATGACAGATATCCACTCCAGGGCACTCAGAATTTCTTACACACCAATCACACATCCATTCAGTTCCTGAGACTACCTACTAATCTGATGAAAATATCTACTCAACTGGTAATTATACTGGTTTCATTTAATTAATCTAAATTAATTAAAATTTTCTAATAGCATGATATATGACTGGATAAATCACGATCAGATTTCGATATTTAGAAATCTTAGTTACTAAAGAATATATAATTAAGCATTCCATTCTGCAGATGGAAAGGAATAATCATATATATTAATGTGACATATCACATGTTAGCATATTGTGATATTAATCCAGGTGTATTGATTTGCTCTAAAATAAGATAAAATATCTGTCTAGGCAAGTTAAAATTCTGCTTATAGAACATGGTAGATTACTCTTATTGGATGGTTCCAGGAAATGACTAATGAGCTGGTTTAAATGCTATTTTATTTAAAATTACATAAGAATAGATCTTAATTACCTAGGAGGTCTAGCCAGCATTGAAAGGGTTATTCTAACTGTCAGCTAAAGTTTTATGGCCTTAAGCTGCAAGCTCTGTGTCTGTGTGTAAGTTTCACTTTTGTTTCTCTGTGAAGTACCGTCATAAATCTTCTCTTGACAGCTAATGTTGTAGATTCTATACTGTGTTAGCCATTGGAATGTATTGCCATTTGTATTGCATACTCATGTTATACTGAATATTCATTGATTATTATCACGCATGTTACATATTATTATTATTGTCAGGGTGGCGGTAAGATGCCCAGGATCCAGACACTGTCTGGGCGGCGGTGCAGGACCGGGACCCAGTATGCCTGATGTTCAAAGTAGGAGTCACAGTGTGGAGGTGGATTAGCAGGGTCTGGTGCAGGGTAACCGCACGCCCCCTAGTGTTGAGCACAAGCGTTTGTGCAGCCACATACCAAGACCCTGATTCAGCTTCAGCGGATACCAGGAACTAGGAGCTTGGAAATTAAGCAGACCTCCCAGGAGCTGAATAGGGAGGCTCTTCAGCAAGATTGTATCCAGTACTAGAAACAAGGCAAGACTAGAGATAGGCACCAAACATGAAAACAAGACAGAACTAGTAGAACCCAGAACCAGAGAAGGATAGTAAGCTAAACCCAGAACATATACACAAGACATGAGGAAAGCATGAACATAACATGGGCAAGACTGGACAGGACTGTACATGGACTGGGTATACAAACTAAAACAAGACAAGATAACATAGGCAAAACAAGAGGAGAAATAACTAAGTACTACATATGGAAATCATGGGTGTTTAGTCACACTATATGATCATACATTGCATAAGCCTGCCAACTACGCCAATGTACCCCATATCTGGCAGGTCCTACACTGCCTAATGTATGCTAAAATAACCACAGATTCAGAACACATATATAGCACTTACCTGCAAGAAAGGGCAGAAGCTTTGAGCAGCTGCCTGCAGGAACTCTGACACAATGAATGACTGAAAACAAACGGGTGTGTCACCATAAAACAAACATTTAAAGGAAACCTGGAGACTGGGAAATCCAGGGACGAACTATAGAAATGAACCCAGAAATCCCAGCATAAAGAAAACCAGACACAGAATAGAAAACCAAAAACCAAGAAAAACTAAGCAAGAATAGCAAAAAGAGTACTGGATACCAGAAGTCAAGTCCAGACATCAGAACAGAGCAGAGCAGATCATGACAATTATTTAATTTGTCACAATAAATTGTATCTATTTTTATAACAAATTGTGATTTTATTTATATGGAATACATTTCACTTACACGATAACGATCTTTGGGATCTGAAAATTTAAATAGTGGGCAATTCTCAACTGTTTACTATTATTATCCCATAAATATCCCCACACACAATAGTGTGCATTTAAAAACAAAAACATTTTTTTCACTGTAATAGATTGAATAGCAGTTAGTTGTCTGCAAGCGTCTGTGTGTCAGGCCAACAGCGTGTACTCTGCCAACCTCTGCCAGTGCACAGTGCCACTCATATCTGGTGTCACAATAGTGGCATTTAAAAACAAAAATTTTTTTTTCACTGTTATGGAATGAATAGCAGTTAGTTGTCTTCAAGCGGGTGTGTCAGGCCTACAGCGTTTACTCTGCCAACCTCTGCCAGTGCACAGTGCCACTCATATCTGGTGTCACAATAACTTGCATTTAAAAACAAAGTTTTTGACTGTAATATAATAGCAGTCAGTGTCCTTCAAGCGGGTGTCAGGCCTACAGCGTGTACTCTGCCAACCTCTGCCAGTGCACAGTGCCACTCTTATCTGGTGTCGCAATAGATTGCATTTAAAAACCAAAAAACTTTTTTCACTGTTATAGATTGTTAAGACCTGCAGTTGTTATGGTACTGCGGTCTTCTGTTCCTTTCCCAACAGCTGAGCCTTAGTGATTATAGCTACAGCAGGGGGTAGAGATGAATACAGCTTCCAAGACAATCCTTCCCAGTATGTAGAATATTCCTCCCAAACATGAGCCCAGACTTCATGAAGGGTATAACAGAACTGATCTTTATTGAAACAGGCTGGCTTTTATGGGGAATCCTCCTGCAAGAGGATGTCCCATAACAAACAAATACATTCACCAATCACTGTACAGTATTTCACTAATACACACCCTCCCTCTGCCTGGGAGATATTGAGATAAGTTAAGGAAAAAATCAATTATCTCCAGTCAAAGGGCACACATTTACCCCAAAAGTTAGAACACCCCTTTCCCTACAAGGTATCCCCACAAAATACATATCCCCTGATAGCCCTGATCTGGAGACAACCATATTCAAATTTCACCCAGATCGGTTCAGGGGTTCTTGAAAAGTGTGGAAGTCATGTTTTACCGACCACACACGAAGCTCCTGCCCAAAACAGTTCCACGAATTCAGCGTGTGCGGTCGGTCAATTCGGAAAAAGGCGTAACGCGGTCAAAATACCGAATAGATCCTCCTGGCTCATAGTAGCGATTGTTCCCCTGGTCTGCACGAACATAACTACCGAATGCCGCTCGTCAGGCTGTTCGGTAAGTAGGAGAAGTGGGAGTTCGGTAGTTTTCAGCGGTGGTTCGTGAGGTCGAGTGTCCGATTTTAGTTCCAGACACTCGACGACCAAGTCCCGCTGACTCCCCTCGTGCGAACACTTAATCGACGGCGCTTTTGAACATAACAAGCCAGGAGGGGGTCGGGGTTCGGTAGTTTCAAACTGCCGAACTAATAACCAATTTTAGGCAGAAAAATTTAGCAAACACATAAACATAGAAGAAAAGGTCGGATAAAGTCCATTTTCTTCACATTACTCCCCCTTAGTTCCATGGGTCGGCATACCCGCCTAGACCCTGCCAGGTTGGCTAGGGGATGTCCGGGTGGTATCCTTAACCGTCCAAGTCTGTCTGACGGGAAAGCCCATCCGCATTACCGTTCTGTTTGCCCGGGCGGTACTGCAGTGTAAAATTATAGGGCTGCAGCGCTAAACTCCAGCGCAGCAACCGGGGATTGTCTCCAGATACTCGGTTGAGCCAAATGAGGGGATTGTGGTCAGTAAGTAAGGTGAAAGCACGGCCATAGAGGTACGGTTGGAGTTTCTTTAAGGCCCATACTAGCGCCAGGCATTCTTTTTCCACGGTGGCATAGCTGACCTCCCGAGGTAGTAACCTACGGCTGAGGTATGCCACCGGGTGTTCCATGCCATCTTCCCCCACTTGGCTCAGCACGGCTCCCAGCCCAAACATAGAGGCATCTGTGTGGACGAGAAATGTCTTATTAGGGTCTGGGGCCGCCAATACTGGAGCTTCACTTAAAGCCATTTTAAGGCTCTGGAACGCTGTTGCACACTCCGGGGACCACGTTACTTGCTTAGGTAGAGCCTTTTTGGTTAGGTCGGTGAGGGGTTTTGCTATGGTGCTATACTCAGGGACGAACTTGCGGTAATACCCTGCTGTGCCTAGAAAGGCTAATACCTGGGTCTTAGTGCAGGACTGGGGCCAATACGCTATGGCCTCTACTTTGGCGGGCTCGGGACGCTGCTTACCAGACCCTACTCTATGCCCTAAGTACTGGACCTCTGCCATACCCACATGGCATTTCTCGGGTTTCAGGGTAAGGCCGGCTTCCTGTAACTTGCTAAATACCGAAGCCAAGTGCAACAGGTGGGTTTCCCATGTGCCGCTGTAGATGGCGATGTCATCCAAGTAGGCACATGCGAAGTCCTGCATTCCTTCCAGAAGTCGGTCCGCAATCCTTTGAAACGTAGCCGGGGCATTCTTCATCACAAACGGCATAACCCGAAATTGGTATAGCCCGAATGGGGTAACGAATGCCGACTTAGGAATGGCGGCCGGGTCTAGCGGAATTTGCCAATAACCTTTACACAGGTCTAGGGTAGTCAGGAAGTGCCCGCTGGCCATGCGATCGAGCAATTCGTCGATCCGTGGCATAGGGTTGGCATCCGTGATCGTCCGGTCGTTCAGTTTCCGGTAATCAATACAGAAGCGAGTCGTACCGTCTCGCTTCGGTACTAGCACCATCGGGGACGCCCAGGGACTTTGGGAAGCCTCAATAACCCCTAATTCTAACATTTCTTGGAGTTCCTTCCACATGCTAGTTCGTACTGCTGCCGGGATACGATATGGCTGCTGTCTCAAGGGGGTCTCCACCTGTGTCTCTACCCGGTGCACTGCGGCGGAGGTGTACCCGGGTAGAGCTAAGAATAGCCCACTGTATTCCTGCAGCAGGTGCTTAGCGTCTGCCTGCTGAGTGGGGTAAGGTCGGGTAAAGGGAGTCCCTCACTATCATCCGTGGATGGGGCGCATATAGCAGCCACGTCCTCAGAGCGCTCGTGATATTGCTTCAACATGTTCACGTGAAAGGCTTATCTGATCCTTTCATCTGAACATTTGGCCACGATATAGGTGGTGTCGCTAATCTTTTCTACTACTTTGAATAGCCCCTGCCAAGCTGCCTGGAGCTTGTCCTTTTTGGAAGGTCTGAGGGCTAGTACTTTTTGCCCTACTTCCAGGTTTCTATCTCTTGCCCCTCGGTCATACCATTGCTTCTGGCGTTTCTGGGCCGCCTGCAGGTTTTCCCGAACTGACTCGGTTAGGGCCTGCAAGCGGTCCCGGAACTCCAGCAAGTATGGCAGAACTGGGACTCCCTCCTCTCCTGTGTTGTCCTCCCAGTGCTCCCGTATGAGGTCCAGGGGTCCCCGGACTTTTCTCCCGTATAGGAGTTCGAAGGGGGAAAACCCAGTGGACGCCTGAGGCACTTCCCGGTAAGCAAACAGGAGATGAGGTAGAAATTTCTCCCATTGACCGTAGGACTCTGTGAAAGCTGTGAGCATTTGTTTACGTTTGCCATTAAACCGTTCACAGAGACCGTTAGTCTGGGGGTGGTAGGGGGAGCTAAATAATGGTTTGACCCCGCAGCTCTGCCACAACTGTTGAGTTACAGTTGCCGTGAACTGGGTCCCTTGGTCTGAAAGTATTTCCCGGGGAAACCCTACTCGGGAAAAGATCTTAACTAGAGCCTCTGCTACCGTCTCCGCCTCAATGTTGGAGAGTGCCACAGCCTCAGGGTATCTGGTGGCATAGTCTACCACCGTGAGGATGTAGCGCTTCCCGGAGGAGCTGGGTTTGCTGAGAGGCCCTACCAGGTCTACTGCCACCCTGTAGAATGGCTCCTCTATTATAGGTAGGGATCGTAATTTGGCCTTAGGATGATCCCCCCTTTTCCCTATCATTTGACATGTGTCACATGTCCTGCAGTAGGACTGCAAATCTTTGGATATCCCTGGCCAGAAGAACGTCTGGGTTAGGTGGTCCTTAGTTTTCTTGATACCCAGATTTCCTGCTAGCGGGATATCATGGCTGAGCCTTAGAAGCTCTGCCCTGTATTTCCGAGGTACTACCAACTGCCTTTTTATAACTTGCGCTGCCCCATTCCCCACTCCCCCTGTGACCCTGTACAGCAACCCCTTGTCCCATTGGAATTCCTCGTGGGCATTACCTTCCTTAGGGGTCCCTACTGCCTTCCTGTAGCCTGCTAAGGTGGGGTCTGCCTGCTGGGCTTGGCCAAAGTCTTGGGGGGTGCCCCAGAAGGGGATAGGGTTAGGGCTTGCTACGGGGATTTCAGTTCCTACCTGTGGTTCCTCGGAGTGTGTCGGTCCAGCTCGGCGAGCTTGCGCCCTGGTAGTCACTGCGCAGGCTCCAGCAGGCTCGGATTGCACCAGCTGTGAAGTCAGGCACCCCAAATCATTCCCCAACAAAACTTCCACAGGTAGTCCAGCTATAATGCCCACTTCCATCGGCTTTGCGCCACTGCCCCAATTTAACTGTACCCGGGCTGTGGGTATCTTGTGGATGGCACCTCCGGCCACTCGTACTGCTACAGTCCTGTTGGTGCGGGCCTTTGCAGCTACGGTGTGAGGCTGTGCCAAAGTAAGGGTGGCTCCAGAGCCTCGTAGCGCCTCGGCCTCCTTTCCGTCTATGGTGACCCACTGTCTGTGGTGGACCCGGTTGTGGGCTAGATCCACCTCATGTAGCACGGCCCATTGTTCTGAGTCTGGAGTGTGCTCTTCCAAAGGTGTATGCTGATAGTGGTGAGCGGCGGCCCTCGGGGTTTGTGGTGGCCGCTCCCAGCTGCTTCTGCTCCGCTGAGGGCAATGTATTTTGTAGTGCCCTGGCTGATTGCACTGGTGACATACCAGTGGGGGTCTCCGGGTAAAACCAGGCTGTGGCGTGGGAGGTACCGTGGTTGGTTTGGGGTTGGTCACAGGTCCTGGCGGTGGAGCACTGGACCTCACCAGAGGACCACTAGCTTCCCCTTTCCTTCCCTCACGATGCTCATCTGCCAGCTTGGCCGCGTCTTCGACTGTAGCCGACTTTCTGTCCATGACCCAATCCCTGGTGTCTGCAGGGGTGTGCTCGAAAAAGTGTTCGAGCAAGAAGAGATGTAGCACCTCCTCCAATGTTGTGCCTGGCAGCCCTGTATCCAGTTTTGGGCTGCTCGATACAGCCTAAAGGCCCATTCAGTGTAGGAGTCTTGGCCCCCTTTACGTAATGCCCGAAATTTTTTTCTGTAAGTCTCTGGGGTCACGGCATACCTGGCCAGCAAAATTTCCTTTACCTTGGCATAGTCATGTATGGCTGTATCAGGAACTGCTCGGTAGGCCTCTGCTGCTCGGCCTGTGAGCTTGCTGCTTAAAATCGCTGCCCACTGCTCCGATTCTAGACCCTCCAAAGCGCATTGACGCTCAAAATCTTGTAAATATGCGTCAATTTCCATCTCTCCGTCCGCAAAGCTTTTAAATGCAGCATAATTAATCTTTCTCCGCTGCCCTCCATTTATAGATCCCGTTAAGGACGCAGTGTCTACTTGGTTCAAGCTTGCCTGTTGGGCACTGCGTTCCGCATTCACTTGTGCCAGGACTTGCGTCACCACCTCAGGTGGGGGATTTGGCCCATATAGATTTAGCCTCCACATCACCTTCTGTTGGAATTCCGCTTCCTCACGGCTGACATTCGCCATGCTGCTGGTTTGGTTGCCCTCCATCAGTTCCGCTATGAGGGTAGCTCTCTTTTTGTTGCTTGCCACCTGAAATCGGGCTTCCAGTAGATCTTTTAGCATAGTCCTTTTTAGTTTCTCGTACTGCTGGGCCATTCACCAGTTGTCTTTCCGTGTTCCATTCAATCCCATCGCTTGCCACCAGTTGTTAAGACCTGCAGTGGTTATGGTACTGTGGTCTTCTGTTCCTTTCCCAACAGCTGAGCCTTAGTGATTATAGCTACAGCAGGGGGTAGAGATGAATACAGCTTCCAAGACAATCCTTCCCAGTAAGTAGAATATTCCTCCCAAACATGAGCCCAGACTTCATGAAGGGTGTAACAGAACTGATCTTTATTGAAACAGGCTGGCTTTTATGGGGAATCCTCCTGCAAGAGGACGTCCCATAACAAACAAATACATTCACCAATCACTGTACAGTATTTCACTAATACACGCCCTCCCTCTGCCTGGGAGATATTGAGATAAGTTAAGGAAAAAATCAATTATCTCCTTCCCCTGGTCTGCACGGACATAACTACCGAATGCCGCTCGTCTGGCTGTTCGGTAAGTAGGAGAAGCGGGAGTTCGGTAGTTTTCAGCGGTGGTTCGTGAGGTCGAGTGTCCGATTTTAGTTCCAGACACTCGACGACCAAGTCCCGGTGACTCCCCTCGTGCGAACAAGATGGGCGCCGTTTTCTTTTCCACGTGGCGTTCGGCTATACGAACAGCGGCCACCCAGGGAACACTTAATCGACGGCGCTTTTGAACATAACAAGCCAGGAGGGGGTCGGGGTTCGGTAGTTTCAAACTGCCGAACTAATAACCAATTTTAGGCAGAAAAATGTAGCAAACACATAAACATAGAAGAAAAGGTCGGATAAAGTCCATTTTCTTCACATAGATTGAATAGCAGTTAGTTGTCTGCAAGCGGGTGTCAGGCTTACAGCGAGTACTCTGCCAACCTCTGCCAGTGCACAGTGCCACTCATATCTGGTGTCACAATAGCTTGCATTTAAAAAAAAAAAACCTTTTTGACTGTAATATAATAGCAGTCAGTGTCCTTCATAAGTGTGTGTCAGGCCTACAGCGTGTACTCTGCCAACCTCTGCCAGTGCACAGTGCCACTCATATCTGGTGTCACAATAGCTTGCATTTAAAAGTAAAAAAACGTTTTTGACTGTAATCTAATAGCAGTCAGTGTCCTTCAAGTGGGTGTCAGGCCTACAGCGTGTACTCTGCCAACCTCTGCCAGTGCACAGTGCCACTCATATCTGGTGTCACAATAGCTTGCATTTAAAAACAAAAAAGTTTTTGACTGTAATATAATAGCAGTCAGTGTCCTTCATAAGTGTGGGTTAGGCCTACAGCGTGTACTCTGCCAACCTCTGCCAGTGCACAGTGCCACTCTTATCTGGTGTCGCAATAGATTGCATTTAAAAACCCAAAAACTTTTTTCACTGTTATAGATTGAATAGCAGTTAGTTGTCTGCAAGCGGGTGTCAGGCCTACAGCGTGTACTCTGCCAACCTCTGCCAGTGCACAGTGCCACTCATATCTGGTGTCGCAATAGATTGCATTTAAAAACCCAAAAACTTTTTTCACTGTTATAGATTGAATAGCAGTTAGTTGTCTTCAAGCGGGTGTGTCAGGCCTACAGCGTCTACTTTGCCAACCTCTGCCAGTGCACATTGCCACTCTTATCTCGTGTCACAATAGCATGCATTTAAAAACCAAAAAACTTTTTTGACTGTAATATAATAGCAGTCAGTGTCCTTCATAAGTGTGTGTCAGGCCTACAGCGTGTACTCTACCAACCTCTGCCAGTGCACAGTGCCACTCATATCTGGTGTCACAATAGCGTGCATTTAAAAACCCAAAATCTTTTTTCACTGTTATAGATTGAATAGCAGTTAGTTGTTGTAACGGACCGTTTCAGCATAAAAGGGAATAAAATCCGTTTAGGCGATAATCCCCTTTTTGAGAGACAGGCACAGCTACTGCAGAACACCAAACTCCCGAACTGGATACATGATAACACTCCGAACTGGAACAGCTGAACAAGAAAAGCATACAATCCGCTTACACTCCTGGCAATCAGCTTACAATCCAATTCCCCCCAAGAACGAGACGACACTTCATTTTGAGGGTTAAACAGGAACTGAGGACTGGCTCATCCAGCCTGGCTTTTATTTCCAACTCACACATACAGGCCACACCCAGGGGGAGGCATAAAAGAACCAATGACATAGATGTTACCTCCCACACATCCCCTCCCCTTAGTGTGACACATAATCCCATTATGCATACAGTTAAAATATACTTTTACACAACTTTCCTAACTCTAAAACCATACATCACATTCACATAAAAATACATATCCACAATCAATCCATTCAGGGAAACAACATATTAAAAAATGGCATGGATCAGACCTGGGGTTCAAAAGTTAGTAAAGTATATTTTAAAACCCCTAGCTTTCCAGCTCAGACTGTTTTTTACAGAGCCTTCTCTGTGCTGGAGAAGTAATCTAATTATCTCCAGCACAGAGACAGACTCCATTAACCACATGGTTACAGAAAGACATAAAACACTTTAAAATACAGATAGTTACTTTTTATCCATAACACACAGACATTTCACATATCCCCAGATAGCTGGGATCTGAGCGCACAAAACTACCGAATAGCGCGCAGATCCTATTCACACAGTACAATTGCCATGGAGCTAAAGTCTTTCCCATAGTCTTTCATTATATGAATAGGCTCCATGGTATAGCTATCTGGGGTATCACATTCCCATAAAGTCTGGTCCATAGTCCAAAGGCAGCAGGCGGGCAACCAGGCTTCTCCAGTTCACAGTGGCGAAGTTGGTTTCGCCACAATTCTCCCCTTTACCAATTAGACTAACAGGGTACCTGACCTCCTGCCGGTCAGTGCCCTGGTTAGTCCAGCAACCCACCCACAAAACAGAAACCGCAGAGCAGCCCACCCACAATAAACAGTTACTACACCTGGGTGAGGAAAATTCTTGTCCAGGTTCAGGTGCCGCACCATGGCTGTGTGGGGGACTGGTAGGCTGCCTTGGTGGGTTGCTGAGGGGGCAGAGACCAGTGGTACTCTGTCCTGTTGCCAGCACTACCACGGGAGTAGTCTGGTTGGAGCCTGGTTGCTGGAGACCGACTGTCTCCCCTTTGGATATATCGCTCTGTGGCTGGGGGACAGGACCGACCGTCCCTACGCCTGGTGCTGTAAGTGCAGAGACTACGGTCCCATCTGCACAGATGTGGGGCTTAACATCTCCCCTTGGTGGGTTAGGCTGCCGCTGGAGAGAGGGTGTAACAAGCTCCTCTCTCTGGACGGTAAACTGCCGCTGGGGAGGGGGGTTAGCAGGCTCCTCTCCCTGCCACTCTCTCTGCTGGTGGAAAGGGAGACCAGCTGTCTCCCCTTTCATTCTCTTGTCCTGCTGCTGGGGTGCGAGACTGACTGTCTCTGCTCCCTGCAGGACACACTGCCGCTGGGGAGGAAGGATGGCACCTTCTGCTCCCTGGCTTACACACTGCCGCTGGGGAGGACGGACGACACCATCAGCTCCCTGGGGTACACACTGCCGCTGGGGAGGAAGGACTGCACCTTCTGCTCCCTGGGTTACACACTGCCGCTGGGGAGGATGGACGACACCATCAGCTCCCTGGGGTACACACTGCCGCTGGGGAGGAAGGACTGCACCTTCTGCTCCCTGGGTTACACACTGCCGCTGGGGAGGATGGACGACACCATCAGCTCCCTGGGGTACACACTGCCGCTGGGGAGGAAGGACTGCACCTTCTGCTCCCTGGGACACACACTGCCGCTGGAGAGGACGGACGACACCATCAGCTCCCTGGGGTACACACTGCCGCTGAGGAGGAAGGACGCCACCTTCCGCTCCCTGGGGTACACACTGCCGCTGGGGAGGAAGGACTGCACCTTCTGCTCCCTGGGACACACACTGCCTTCCTGGCATATCACTTTGCTGCTGGGGGGCAGGAACAACTACCTCTGCCCCCTGTAACTCAGCCTGCCGCTGGGGAGGGAGGACGCTGCTCTCCTCTCCCTGCACTTCACACTGCCCTCTTGGCATATCACTTTGCTGCTGGGGCTGCTCACAGGACCAGTCTAGGAGATCTGCTACCTCGGGTACCGCTGGTTGCTGTTGGGAAGGAGGACCGGTTGTCGCTTCCCGGGCCTCATTGATGAGTCGCAGGTAATCCCCCTCCAGGTTCCATTCCTCGGCGACCAAATACTGTAGGTCTGCCTCGAGGTCAATAACGCTAGGGAGACCCAGCATGTCCTCTCGGTCGTAGTACAGGTCCCAAAAACGAGAGTCGGTCACTTTCCCAAAGTCCTCATCGTCAATGTTATCCCAAAATCGGCCAAGGTCAGTGTAATCTCCGCCTTCTGGGAACTCATACTCTGCCATCTCGGGGACACACTGAGCTGCGTACCATTGTATCACCTGGTATGCGTCGTCTAGCGCCAGTTCTGCATATACTAGAATCTCGAGTCTAGTCACCCACTTTTCTGTGGTCTGTTTTCTCAGGAGGGGCATCCGCTCTGCCATTCTAGCCAGAATTCGCTGCCTTCTGCTGCGGCGCCGATCCCCTCGTGAATACTGTACTTCTTCTAGGGCTTCGTCCCACAATCTGGCTCTGGCCATATCTCTGTACCTCATCATGTCCTCCTCTGGGACTACTCCAGACCCCAGGCGTACGTAACTGTACACTGTATCTTGAAGCTTCTCCTCCATTTTTCCGAATTCCTTCGTAGATAGGGTCGCTGTACGGGTACTAGCGTTGCCATCAATTTGTACTCCAGGAATTGATGTTGCCTGTAGCTGTCCCTCTGGTTGTAGGAACGATCCCGCCGCTTGCCACCAATTGTAACGGACCGTTTCAGCATAAAAGGGAATAAAATCCGTTTAGGCGATAATCCCCTTTTTGAGAGACAGGCACAGCTACTGCAGAACACCAAACTCCCGAACTGGATACAAGATAACACTCCGAACTGGAACAGCTGAACAAGAAAAGCATACAATCCGCTTACACTCCTGGCAATCAGCTTACAATCCAATTCCCCCCAAGAACGAGACGACACTTCATTTTGAGGGTTAAACAGGAACTGAGGACTGGCTCATCCAGCCTGGCTTTTATTTCCAACTCACACATACAGGCCACACCCAGGGGGAGGCATAAAAGAACCAATGACATAGATGTTACCTCCCACACATCCCCTCCCCTTAGTGTGACACATAATCCCATTATGCATACAGTTAAAATATACTTTTACACAACTTTCCTAACTCTAAAACCATACATCACATTCACATAAAAATACATATCCACAATCAATACATTCAGGGAAACAACATATTAAAAAATGGCATGGATCAGACCTGGGGTTCAAAAGTTAGTAAAGTATCTTTTAAAACCCCTAGCTTTCCAGCTCAGACTGTTTTTTACAGAGCCTTCTCTGTGCTGGAGAAGTAATCTAATTATCTCCAGCACAGAGACAGACTCCATTAACCACATGGTTACAGAAAGACATAAAACACTTTAAAATACAGAAAGTTACTTTTTATCCATAACACACAGACATTTCACATATCCCCAGATAGCTGGGATCTGAGCGCACAAAACTACCGAATAGCGCGCAGATCCTATTCACACAGTACAATTGCCATGGAGCTAAAGTCTTTCCCATAGTCTTTCATTATATGAATAGGCTCCATGGTATAGCTATCTGGGGTATCACATTCCCATAAAGTCTGGTCCATAGTCCAAAGGCAGCAGGCGGGCAACCAGGCTTCTCCAGTTCACAGTGGCGAAGTTGGTTTCGCCACAGTTGTCTTCAAGCAGGTGTGTCAGGCCTACAGCGTCTACTCTGCCAACCTCTGCCAGTGCACATTGCCACTCTTATCTGGTGTCACAATAGCATGCATTTAAAAACCAAAAAACTTTTTTGACTGTAATATAATAGCAGTCAGTGTCCTTCATAAGTGTGTGTCAGGCCTACAGCGTGTACTCTGCCAACCTCTGCCAGTGCACAGTGCCACTCTTATCTGGTGTCGCAATAGATTGCATTTAAACAACAAAAAACTTTTTTCACTGTTATAGATTGAATAGCAGTTAGTTGTCTGCAAGCGGGTGTCAGGCCTACAGTGTGTACTCTGCCAACCTCTGCCAGTTCACATTGCCACTCATATCTGGTGTCACAATAGCGTGCATTTAAAACAAATTTTTTTTTTACACTGTTATAGATTGAATAGCAGTTAGTTGTCTTCAAGCGTGTGTGTCAGGCCTACAGCGTGTACTCTGCCAACCTCTGCGACTGCACAGTGCCACTCATATCTGGTGTCACAATAGCTTGCATTTAAAATCAAAAAAACTTTTTCGACTGTGATCCAATAGCAGTCAGTGTCCTTCAAGCGGGTGTCATGCCTACAGCGTGTACTCTGCCAACCTCTGCCACTGCACAGTGCCACTCATATCTGGTGTCACAATAGCTTGCATTTAAAAACAAAAAAAGTTTTTGACTGTAATATAATAGCAGTCAGTGTCCTTCATAAGTGTGTGTCAGGCCTACAGCGTGTACTCTGCCAACCTCTGCCAGTGCACAGTGCCACTCATATCTGGTGTCACAATAGCGTGCATTTAAAAACCCCAAAACTTTTTTCACTGTTATAGATGGAATAGCAATTAGTTGTCTGCAAGCGGGTGTCAGGCCTACAGCATGTACTCTGCCAACCTCTGCCAGTGCACAGTCCCACTCATATCTGGTGTCACAATAGCTTGCATTTAAAAACAAAAAAAAGTTTTTGACTGTAATCTAATGGCAGTCAGTGTCCTTCAAGCGGGTGTCAGGCCTACAGCGTGTACTCTGCCAACCTCTGCCAGTGCACATTGCCACTCATATCTGGTGTCACAATAGCTTGCATTTAAAAACAAACATTTTTTTTCACTCTTATAGATTGAATAGCTGTTAGTTGTCTTCAAGTGGGTGTGTCAGGCCTACAGCGTGTACTCTGCCAACCTCTGCCACTGCACAGTGCCACTCATATCTGGTCTCACAGTAGCTTGCACGCATAGTACCACTAATCCAAAAAAGATGACAGGCAGAGGCAGGCCACCCTACAGGGGCCGTCGTGGTGGTGGTGCTGTGATTCCCTTTTGCCCTAGAATAATGCCTAGTTTTCAGAGGCCACGTACCCTGAACTTGAAAAGTTCTGAGGACATAGTTCACAAAGGACACCCAATCTTCTACAGCTTCCGCTCGGAACCTTCACGCACCATCCTCCTCCAGCTTAGCTTCGGGCACCTCTCAAGATTACCACTCACCCGCCTGCCGCCACCACCAACACTAGCACCACAGCCGCTTTACTTTATCTGTTAGACGAGTTATTTACACATCCGTTTGAAGAAATGAGTGATGCGCAACCATTATTGCCAGAGGATGTAGATAACAGGGATATGTCTCAGTCAGGCAGCATTACACACATGGACGTACGGTGTGATGATGATGATGTTGTACCCGCTGCTGCTTCCTTTGCTGAGTTGTCAGTGAAGCGGTTGATGATGACGATGCGTCCATGGTTGTCACGTGGGTGCCCGCTCGGCAAGAAGAAGAACAGGGCGAGTTCAGATGGGGAGACAGAGAGGAGGAGGAGACGAGTTGGAAGCAGGGGGAGGTCGTCGCAAGGAGCTAGTGGCACAGTCAGACAGCATGCATCGGCGCCCGGGGTAAGCCCGACAGCACGCCAATCAACGCATGCTGTGTCCACCACCAGAATGCCGTCATTGCAGAGCTCAGCAGTGTGGAATTTTTTTTGTGTGCCTCTGACAACAGCGATGCCATTTGCAACCTGTGCCAAAAGAAACTGAGTCGTGGGAAGTCCAACACCCACCTAGGTACAACTACTTTTGCGTAGGCACATGATCGCACATCACAAACGCCTATGGGATCAACACATGAGTACAAGCAGCACACAAACTCAAAGCCGCCATCCTCCTCCTGGTCCAGCATCTTCAGTCACATCAACTACTGCTGTCCTCCTTGCCCCCTCTCAACCATCCGCCACTCCGTCTCTCGACTTGAGCAGTTCCCGCTCATCTGCCCACAGTCAGGTGTCTGTCAAGGACATGTTTGAACGTAAGAAGCCAATGTCAGAAAGTCACCCCCTTGCCCGGCGTCTGACAGCTGGCTTGTCTGAACTATTAGCCCGCCTGCTTTTACCATACAAGCTGATGGAGTCTGAGGTGTTCAAAAAATTTGTAGCTATTGGGACACCGCAGTGGAAGGTAGCCGGACGAAATTTCTTTTCACAAAAAGCAATCCCCAACCTGTACTCGATTGTGCAAAAGGAAGTGATGGCATGTCTGGCACACAGTGTTGGGGCAAGGGTCCATCTGACCACTGATACCTGGTCTACAAAGCATGGTCAGGGCAGGTATATCACTGCGCATTGGGTAAACCTGCTGACGGCTGCCAAGCATGGAATGCGTGGCTCTGCAGAGGAGTTGGTGACACCGCCACGACTTGCAGGCAGGCCTGCTGCCACCTCTTCTACTCCTCCTACTCCATCCTCTTCCATAACCTCCTCGGCTGAGTCCTCTTCTGCTGCTGCGTCTTTCTCCACATCAACGGCACCTCCCCAGATCCCCAGGTACTATTCCACATCCCTGGTACGGCAGTGTCACGCCGTCTTGGGTTTGACTTGCTTGAAAGCAGAAAGTCACACCGGGCAAGCACTCCTGTCCGCCCTGAACGCACAGGTGAAAAAGTGGCTGACTCCGCAGCAACTGGAGATCGGCAAAGGGGTTTGTGACAACGGAAAACATTTGTTGGCGGCATTGAAGTTGGGCAAGTTGACACATGTGCCGTGCATGGCACATGTGTGTAATATGATCGTACAACGCTTTGTGCATAAGTACACAGGCTTACAGGACGTCCTGAAGCAGGCCAGGAAGGTGTGTGGCCATTTCAGGTGTTCCTACACGGCCATGGCACACTTTGCAGATATCCAGCGGCGAAACAATATGCCAGTTAGGCGCTTGACGTTGGAATTCAAGACTCCTAATGTTCGACCGCCTGCTCCAACAAGAAAAAGCCGTTAATTAATATTTGTATGACCGGAGGGCTAGGACAGCCTCTGGGGAACTGGGATTTTTTTTGCCACGTTACTGGACGCTCATGCGCAATGCCTGTAGGCTCACGCGTCCTTTTGAGGAGGTGACAAACCTAGTCAGTCGCACCGAAGGCACCTTCAGCGACATCATACCATTTGTTTTCTTCCTGGAGCGTGCCCTGCGAAGAGTGCTGGATCAGGCCGTAGATGAGCGTGAAGAGGAAGTGGAAGAGTTGTGGTCACCATCACCACCAGAAACAGCCTTATCAGCATCGCTTGCTGGACCTGCGGCAACGCTGGAAGAGGATTGGGAGGAAGAGGAGTCAGAGGAGGAATGTGGCTTTGAGGAGGAGAAGGAAGACCAACCACAACAGGCATCCCAGGGTGCTCGTTGTCACCTATCTGGTACCCGTGGTGTTGTACGTGGCTGGGGGGGAAGAACATACCTTCATTGAGATCACTGAGGAGGAGGAACGGGAAATGAGTAGCTCGGCATCCAACCTTGTGCAAATGGGGTCTTTCATGCTGTCGTGCCTGTTGAGGGACCCTCGTATAAAAAGGCTGGAGGAGAACGACCTGTACTGAGTGTCCACGCTACTAGACCCCCGGTATATGCAGAAAGTAGCTGAAATGTTACCAAATTACAAGTCGGAAAGGATGCAGCATTTGCAAAATAAATTAAAAAGTATGCTTTACACAGCGTATAAGTGTGATGTCACAGCACAACGGGAATCTAACAGGGGAAGAGGTGAAAGTAATCCTCCTCCTCCCACGACCACGCCGGCAAGGACAGGACGCTTTACAGACGTGTTGTTGATGGAGGACATGCAGAGCTTTTTAAGTCCTACGCATCGCCACAGCCCTTCGGGATCCACCCTCAGAGAACGACTCGACTGACAGGTAGCAGACTACCTCGCCTTAACTGCAGATATCTACACTCTGAGGAGCGATGAACCCCTTGACTACTGGGTGTGCAGGCTTGACCTGTGGCCTGAGCTATCCCAATTTGCGATAGAACTTCTGGCCTGCCCCGCTTCAAGTGTCCTGTCAGAAAGGACCTTCAGTGCAGCAGGAGGTATTGTCACTGAGAAGAGAAGTCGACTAGGTCAAAAAAAGTCTAGATTACCTCACCTTTATTAAGATGAATGAGGGATGGATCCCGAAGGGACTGACAGTGGGCGATACATTCGACTAAAAAAGGCCTGATGAGATTAGCTGCCTTGGGCTAAAAATGGTCCACACGCTGCTGTATTTTAGCTCTGAATGCCGGTTGACTTGCATGACTTATCCGCCACCAACAAGGGTTCAAGCCGCAATGTTTTAGGGCACTTTCTGCCTGGGAAACAAACATAATTTTTTCTGGCCGCTGCTACAGCAGCGGCTGCAACAATACCTACATTTTCAGGCATGTGTACATGCCTAATTTTTCGGGCCTCTGGTGCTGCACTGTGGCTTCAAAAACCAAACCAAAAATAAGGCACATAACAGGGATTAAACTGATAGGAATAGTACTACTTAAAGGACCACTCTAGTGCCAGGAAAACATATTCGTTTTCCTGGCACTAGAGTGCCCTGAGGGTGCCCCCACCCTCAGGGTCCCCCTCCCGCCCGGCTCTGGAAAGGGGAAAGGGGGTAAAACTTAGCTTTTTCCAGCGCTGAGCGGGGAGATCTCTGCCTCCGACCTCCTCCGTTCCGCTCAGTCGGCTAAATGCGCACGCGCGGCAAGAGCTGCGCGCGCATTCAGCCGGTCGCATAGGAAAGCATTTACAATGCTTTCCTATGGACGCTTGCGTGCTCTCACTGTGATTTTCACAGTGAGAATCACGCAAGCGCCTCTAGCGGCTGTCAATGAGACAGCCACTAGAGGATTTGGGGGAAGGCTTAACCCATTAATAATCATAGCAGTTTCTCTGAAACTGCTATGTTTATAAAAAAAATGGGTTAACCCTAGCTGGACCTGGCACCCAGACCACTTCATTAAGCTAAAGTGGTCTGGGTGCCTAGAGTGTTTTAAATATTTTTATTGGTATCATGTCATAAGCGTGGGTTACCATTGCATTCAATCATTACGTTCGGTTGCCTGCGCAGAGGCATGTTTCTCTTTGCGTCAATCTGTATAGGCAGTTGCCTGTGCAGAGGCGTTTACTCATTACATCCATCACAACATACAGTTGCCTACGCAGAGGCTTTTTACTCATTACATCAAACACATATGGCATCTTGAGGCATCGATAAATCCTATTAACTTTTTTGCAGCAGCACTTTGCGAGATAAGCTCACGCGGTTAGAATGGGATACTGTGATCAGGCTGTGTATAGCAGTGATAAATCTGCGCTATTGGCCTTTTAACAGCGCCTAATAAGGTCCGGGCTCGTTTGTCGGAATCATATCGCATGTTCTGTACTGCCCTGGCTAAGCCTCATTGAAAACTCATTAAACAAAAATAAACTAGAGAAGTAATTAAATTAAAGTAATTAAGTAGACGTGGGCCTTAATATGCATCCGAAAGTTATTCCATAGCAAGTATCAACCATATGCTCTCTATATAAGCTCAAAAAAACACTTAAACGGGTGATATAGTAATCATATATAACATTATAAAAAAAAAAAAAGTCCCTTCTTTAAGCAACTGATGATTGGTGTAGTGTCCAATTGCTGGATCAATATAGTATATCCTGGTCTAGTTCTGTGGAACAATGACCGGTGAGTCTCTCCACTGGATGTGGCTTTGTAGTGCCTGATGGGAAGCAGTGTCCAGCGTGAGGTAATGGCACCCTCTGGTATAGCTGTGTGGGCTTCTCTCTGCCGTGGCCTCTTGCAGGCTTGTGCCCGGGGTGCATATTTTTGCCAAGCTGGTGATTCAGTGCAGGGTCCCTCCAGCTCCCCCAGTGCTACCAACCCCCTCTGTGTTCCGCTCCGGGCCTGCTCTGGCCGGTCGGCCGAAAGTTCTGCAGTGCTGTGGGCACTCAAGGACTTCAGCGGTCCGGCAGACTCCCACCCCTGAAAAGTCCCCGGGCCCCCGTCCCCTGCACCTCCCCAACCTCTGCAGTACCCCGCTGGAGCTCCAGCTCCATTGTGCCTCACCCTTCTCCGGTCACATGCATGTCGCCGGTGTTCGCCTCCCCGGCCACCGGTCCGCCGGGGGTCCAGCTCGCCCCGGCTCCACAGGGCTCACAGAGTTGGGGGCTGGTCTCCCTGGACCACCACCAAATCCAGGGGTTGGAGCCGGCTCCACGCCGACCATTCTGCTGCCCGGAGGGGTCCATCTGTGGGATCCGTCTTCCCGGAGGGCCAGGGTGACCCCGCATGACTTCAAGTAGTGTGCGCAGATAGCAGCCATCTTGGCTCCACGTGGGAGAGGGCTCCCCAATGTGCAGGCCTTCTGCCTCCAGTCTCCGGAGATTTGACTCGCGGGCCGGGATCACCCCCGCCGGCCCAAGGGGGGGGAGCGGGGCCGGGTCCGGTCCCCCCTCTCTCTCTCAGCCATCTGGTCTTGTGGCTCCTGCCGTCGACGAGTGCGCGTAGGCCTCATGGGCTCATCTTGCTCCGGTTGTGCGGCGGTGGCTTAGTAGGTGTCCCTGCGTTTTGCTCCTGTGCCTCTCCCCTGCTCCAGGTGGGCTTTTGGTGCTTAATTTTAGTGTGTTGAGGTGAGTTTTAGCATCTCATAGCCGGAGCTGGCATGGATGACTGCCGCTCGGCTCGGCGGCCCGGCCCCGCCCCCCTGGGTGCCTAGAGTGGTCCTTTAACACACCACTCCTATCTGGTGGCACATTAGATTGCACGCGCAGTGCCCCAAATTTGAAGTAGGAGGACCGACCAAGCATCTTTTTCCATCTCCCGGTTCCTAAAATCGATGCCATATACACGTCCCCTGATAGGGCGCCAGCTCGTTATTCTCTTGGGCGCCAGCTCGTTATTCTCTTTTTCACTTCACTAGGGACCCTTTACTGCACTATGGGCACTTAGACCCACTCTTTGTCTTGCACAGTGTTATTCCTAGCCAGCATCTGTGATGGGAAATCAGGCAGTCATCTAAACGTTTAGATTGAGCTTTAGTTTAGGACACCCTTGAAGGTGTTTAAGGAGATTAGGACTAGTTTAGAGGATTCTTCTTAGACCTCACAGTCTTTATAGCCTTTAATGCTATCCAGCATTTCTGGAAACTAGCTAAGAGAAAGGGTGGCTGTGTGTCTGTGATACATTTCACTTTATATCACCTTATTGACACTTTTTATGACAGCATCACTCCGGTCTCCATACTCTCTGCCTATACCCATCTGTTTAGAGGGAATTTCCTTGCCCCTGGCAATATTATATAATAGGTAATAGTATTACACAATTAGCCACTATAGGGGAATGAGTATAGTATCCCTTTGTTATTTATAAATGATACAATAAAGACTTTTGTCCATTACTCAATTTACTTTAACAAAGGGTACTAACCACGGTATTAGGAAGCATTACTCTGCTTTCCATTTCTCCCTCTATTATACACCTATGCTCACTAGGATTTGTTGGTATCACTTTATTATAGTTGTCTAACCTTTTCCTACGCCAGTTTTAGATCTCCTTCTTGGGAGATTTTTTTCTTTTTTCAGTTTATTAGCATACCTGGGTACAAGCCCTCGGTGGGGCTGGCACCACCACCTGACCACATTTCCTCGTTTCTTCCACTCATACCGCTTTTTCCATCTTTGAAGGGGTTTGGTGAAACAAGGAAATAGTCCTCTACTCGTAACAGGGATTAAACTGATAAGAATAGTACTACTTAACACACCTTATAATAACGCAGAGAGAGGCAACGCAGAGAGAGGAGTCTGAAGAAGAGGAGTCAGAGGAGGAAGGTGGCTGTAGCGGAATGCAGTAAGCCTGTCCTGTAACATGCCTGTGTGACTGTATTTGGTATATTTTACCTGTGTTAATTTTCCTGTTCGTATATTTTCTGTGTGAATTGTATGCTATTCGGTAGTTTCCATCCGTACCCTATGCATATGGAAACTACCGAACTGAGGGACCACCCCAGAGAGAAGTGTGTTAGCAATTAAGGTTCGCATACTTTCTAAAACCGCAAGTTAACAAGCTCGTTAGGATTGTATCTGGGTGGCCGCCATTCGGCATGCGTACACGTGGCGGCGGCCATCTTACGCATGAAAATCTCAGCGGTGTTTGGTCGTCGAGTGTCTGGAACTCAAATCGGACACTCAAACAACCAAACACCGCTGAGACCTCCAGAGCTCCGTAACTGCCGAACGGAGAGTCCTAACGAATCCCCATTCGGTAGAAACAAAGTACCGAATGAGGGAACCAATATCTAGGCGGATGGAAGTATGGATGGCAATTATAAGTGTATGTTTTAACTGCCGAACGGAGACCGACCGCAGGGCCCAAACTTATGGAACCCTTTTCGGATACCAACTCGTGTGCGGTCGGTCAAACTTCACCTCCACGTAACTACCGAACCACTGGTCCGATCTGGGTGAATTTTGGATATAATAGTCACCCAGATCAGGGCTACCTAGCGGTACCCTAATATTAATGTTATGTGATGGTTTAGGGGTACATCCAGGTTTGGGGTAAATTACTGTGTAAGTTAAGGGGATTATGAGTCACTCTGAGGGGAGGAGATGTGTGGGAGGTAACAAGCACTGTATTGGTTACTGTCCTAATTAATGTGAATCCCTCCCTTGCATGGGAGCAGGCTTTATAAGAAACCCTGGAATAAACGATTGTCAGTTCTACTCCTGAAACTGTGTGTCGTCCAGTTATTGGGATTGCTGTGGGGATATTGCTGTACCTTTTTACCTGCTTGAAACTCTGCTGTGGATTTACTATTGACTTGTTCCTGAGCCTCCCTGGGATCTTAAGTGGAGAATAGCTGCGAGAAATCAGCTCTCCGCTACAGTGGTTTTAAGGAGGTGGAAGACCAAACACAGCAGGCGTCCCAGGGGGCTTGTTGTCACCTTTCGGGGACCCTTGGTGTTGTACGTGCCTGGGTGGAGGAAGAGACCTTCAATGACATCAGTGAGGACAAGGAACGGGACATGGCTAGCTTGGTATCCAACCTTGTGCAAATTTGGAGTTTGTGGTTGTGCAAATGGACTGTTTGCGGTTGTTTGCGGTGTGTTAAACGGGGAGTTTGGTCTGTCACTGTGAAGCGGGCGTAACCCTTACACTACCTGATCGATACAACATCATACAGTAGGTCCCCCCCTCATTATTTTTATGGCCCCCACCCACCGCTCTAGGGTGGGGGCGGGCGGGAGGACAGTAGGTCCCCCCTATTGTGATTTATGGCCCCCACCCACCGCGCAGGGGTGGGGGCCGGGGGGAAGGACAGTAGCCCCCCCCCCCCTTATCCTTATTTACTGAATATTCCCCTGTATAACAATGTTTGGCATTTAGTGAATATTCCCTATTCTGCTCTGTGTCAGTGTGTATCAGGGTCTCTGAGGACAGGTGTCAAACCATATCTGCCAAGTGACCCTATGTAGGAGGAACAGTCCCTATTCTGCTCTGTGTCAGTGTGTATCAGGGTCCCTGAGGACAGGTGTCAATCCATATCTGCCAAGTGACCCTATGTAGGGGGAACAGTCCCTATTCTGCTCTGTGTAAGTGTGTATCAGGGTCTCTGAGGACAGGTGTCAATACATATCTGCCAAGTGACCCTATGTAGGGGAAACAGTCCCTTTTCTGCTCTGTGTCAGTGTGTATCAGGTTCCCTGAGGACAGGTGTCAATCCATATCTGCCAAGTGACCCTATGTAGGGGGAACAGTCTCTATTCTGCTCTGTGTCAGTGTGTATCAGGATCTCTGAGGACAGGTGTCAATCCATATGTCAAGGTGTCAATATGTCATATGTCAGGTGTCAATCCATATCCATTGTGATTTAGGAATGTTAGGTGATTTATGCCCTTTATGGATTAAAAAACCAGACTCTGCATCAACTGTGTAATTTTCCATGGGAGTTTTGCCATGGATCCCCCTCCGGCATGCCACAGTCCAGGTGTTAGTCCCCTTGAAACAACTCTTCCATCACTATTGTGGCCAGAAAGAGTCCCTGTGGGTTTTAAAATTCGCCTGCCCATTTAAGTTTATGGCGGTTCGCCCGGTTCGCGAACATTTGCGGAAGTTCGCGTTCGCCGTTCGCAAACCGAAAATGTTATGTCCGCGACATCACTAGTAATCATATCACAGGCAGAGGGGAGAATTTTGTGTGGGAGTGTCTGTGTGTATTGTACGGATTGATTGGTTGTTCTGTAATACCCTGTGGGCTGTACTGTGGTTGTGGATTGGGAATAAAAGAGACTGTATGTGCTAGGACAGTCAGATTCTGCTTGAGCCTCAAACCGAAGTGTCGTCTCGTATTTGGGGGAATTGGATTGTATGCTGATTGCCAGGCATGTAAGCGGATTGTATGCTTTTCCTGTTCGGCTGTTTCCAGGATTTGTGTAGTTTGCAGTTCAGGAGATTGGTGCTTGCAGTAGCTGCTTGTCTATCTGGAAGGGGAATATCGCCTAAACGGTTTTTAACCTCTGGTGTCCAAAACGGTCCGTTACACATTCCCTGCATGCCGGAACAGCAGACGCAGGGGTTAAATCTTCCCTCCCTCCAGTAAAAGGAGGACACACAGTTCTGGAGTTTTAAGCACTGACTTCTCACAATCTTTATTGAACACAGACTTCTTTTATGCACACAGGGGGTCTCCATTCCACATACTACACTTCACAGGGGGTTACAGATAGCCATGTCCCGCCTTGGGAGATACCAAACAGTACACAGGAATGCACATTAAACCATATTACATTCGGGGGGGGTACACTTTGGGGCTCAGCACCCCTGGAAGAGAATGGGTTACAGGATTGAAACCTACATTGCTAGAGAGCCCCGGGTCCAAATAGCGGGGCGATCTGATGTACAGAACCCGAGATATCAGCGTCAAGAATGTCTGGGGCTCGAGGCTCTGTACATCCCCGAAATTAGTTCCATGGCGTTGCTTTGTTTAGTCCGGTGAATTCAAACTTTGCGCCTAAAACAAGCAACAACCAATCAGCTGAAAGGGCGTGAACCAAATTGCCACAATCAGCGTTCAGGGGAGGAAAGAGTTTCGCCGCCCAATCCGAAGAAAGGGCGCAAAACTCTGCTGCACCAATTGGTGTTCAGAGAGGAGAAGGGTTTCGCCGCCCAATCTGAAAAAAGGACGCGAAACCACGTTTGAACAAGCGTTCCTTCTCTGATTGGTCGCCCGCTCCCTGCGGCGACCAATCAGAGCTTATTTGTGCCGACCACCCAGGGGAATGGCGCGAACCCATTGGTCGGCACGGACTTCCATGCGACCGGCGGGAAATCTGCGGCCGTGAGACCGACTCACATCTCCAGGGATTCCCTGCTGGCAGGTGTCTCTCTCCGGTGGATACCCCATGCAGGTATCCGCCGAAGAGAGCATTCTCCTGGGCAGCTACAAGCCTAGCCTCGTAGCTGCCAGGTAGGGGGGATGGGAAACGGTTATTATAGCTCCGTTGCGGAGCGGGTAGGACGGTCTCCAACTTGGGGACCTAAGATAGGGTGGGCAGGCCGGTTCGGGATACGAATGCTGTCCCCTGGTGGCGTTCGGCTATACGAACCGGCAGCTACCCAGGGGAAGCACGCGGCGCTTTTTTCTCCTTGCGGTCTGTGTTTTCACACCTAGTTAGCGAGGTATGAACATCCTAACCACACATTCTAAATGGAGTATTGGGGTGGTTCGGCGCACGGGGCTTCATGCGCCAGAGCGCCCCCGCGTGGCTGAAAAGTAAAATGCATCGTACATTGTAAAAATACAAGGGGAAACACAAATAAAACAATTCCATACAGATACATGGAGAACCATAGACTACAAGGGGAATTGGTGGGAATAGACACTGGTGACACAAAATACATGGCAAACACATAGGCATATACAGTGGGCATGGTACTTAGTGGCTGTGTCCCGTCACAAATTTAAACATCAATATTTCCGCTGGTAGACTGTAGAACATCAAAGAGAAGTGCAGTGTAGCAATATAATCCAAATTTCCCCAGTAACCGGACGATACACAGTTCTGGGACTCAACTGATTTTTATTCAGCCACAGCTGGCTTTTATGCAACTCACCATGCAAGGGGTTTCTTAATTACATTCCAGGGGTTTTCCCCTGGTGGACCTGAGTGAGGACATGCAACAAATAAACATTTCCCAAAATCCTTCTCTGTACCTGAGAGATGATTGAGTAAGAACAACTCTTTAATTACATTATCTACAAAACCACAGAATACACATTTTAATAGTTCAGAACTCCACGAAAGTTACTTCACCGAATAGTAAGGATCTGACCGCCCACTTTGTTGAAATATCACTCAGATCCGTTCTTTAGATTAGGAGCGCCATTCGAGTGAAGTTTGGCCGGTCGACCACGAGGTGAAGCCCCAAAATAGTTCCAAAGGGTCTAAGGCTTTGACCGGTCTGCTTTTGGGAGTATAAAACATAGAAAATAACAAATAAAACCATTCGTATAGCAAGGGATTGTGAGCCCCTTGTTTGGTAGTTTATTTCATACGAATGCTGCTCTTTCTAGCTGAATTGAATCGAACATACGAAGGGGTGGTAGTTCAGCGGGGTCGCGTTGTCAAGTGTCCGATTATAGTTCCATGCACTCGACAACCAAACACTGCTGTCTGTATTCGTGGACATAGATGAGCAACCCCACATGTTCAGTCATATGAACAACGGCCACCCAGCTGACCGCCAAGAACCTTGAGGTTTCTAAGTGTGAATACAGTCAATTGGAGGCACACAACTCCCCTGGATGGTCCAACTGTTCGGTAGATGGTTTGGTATACGAACAATATAGCTCTTCTGTTTGGGAACCCCAATTGTCGAACCAGCTTTGACATGAATCTAACCATCTCTAATACAAATAGGTGGCTGGTTCTGCCACACTCCTCTCATGGAGGGTCTTGTTCATCTCCATTAGGGAAGCAAAGGAAAACATGACTGTAGCGGAATGAACCTTGAACTGTTATCCTTATTCCTGCAATGGGCTGTCCATATCTTGTCTCCCCTGTTATTTCCTATGTTTCTGTTACGGTTACCTCCAAGCTAACTGAAGGCTGGACCGCTTGGATGTCCTGGTTCCTGAGTGTGGAGAGAGAGAAGAGCCGTTCCGCACAGTATAGCACGAGAATCCTGTGATTAAAAAGCAATCCCACTAGCTATGGTACAGCTTTTCCCCACAAAACGAGTCAAAGCTGCGATATGAGGGTCAAAGCGAACTGAGTTTAATGGCACACAGGCATGGCAATTTATGCAAGACCCCAGGTCCAGGGACATCCTCCTCTGGACCTGATGGGATACAGGGACAATACAAACAGTTGACCTATGGCATTACAGTGTATCATTTGAAATTGTTACCCCCCAGCTTGGAGATAATTAATCCAACGGTTATGACAATTTAATTATCTCCAAGCGCCCAAAATCCCACGTTTTATTTTAACATGTAAAACAGTATAAAAATATATAACTTTAATATTTTAATAGCCACATCTTCCATTCAACCATTCGTTAGGTAGCTCAGATCTGAGCGCAACAGATAGGCGAATGGCGCTCAGATCTCACGAACGGTATAGCCAGTTTCCTTATTACAAGGTCTGTTCATGCCTTTTGTCCCGAACACGAGATGGCGGCCATGTTTTCAGGTAGGCAGATAGAGAGTGGGACCTGGACCTAAAACCCACGGAGAGAGTAGAGACTGAGCAGTTGTGCGAACCCCGCTCAGAGGATGGTTGTCTCAGCCCTTCGTGAGCCGAACTTGGATCGCCATGAAGGGGGGTACTTAACTTGCGGTTAACCGCAGACTCAACGTTCTAATTGGGGCCACACACCAGGATGCAGGTGGTCCTCATTCAGGAGTCTTTCGTGAGTTCCAGTTCGGTGAATTGTCACACGAACGAGGCCGCCCTGAGACAGTCAATTAGGCTGCGGTTAACCGCAGACCACAGTTTCCCGGTGGTCAATTAGAAGCACACTCCACTCGTAGGGTGGTCGGTCGTTCAGTTATTTCAGGGGTGACAAAGGTTAAGTGGCGGCACACGCCAAGAGCCGGGTGGTCCTTCGTTTGTATGTACGAATGCATAGTCCTGACGGTTCGTGGAATGGGTTTACACAGTCTAAATACCGAAACAGAGTATACGTGAAATGGGTAATTCCGTAAAGTCTTTAAAGCTCCCGTAACAGTTTCGTGCTCATAGTCCCTGGATCATCTTATTCTTTCCCCTGTTCGTCTGGCCGTTTGGTAAAATAGCAACCACCTCGCATATTAACAGGTCCCAGTGGCGGACTAAGGGGGGGGCGGAGAGTGTGGTCCGCCCCGGGTGCCACCTGGTAGGCGGTGCCATAACCCAGGTCTGAGGGCTAATAGGGGAGGTGTGAGCTGTGCCCCATGGCAGCTGGGGTGTTGCACAACTCACACGGAGAGACCAGCAAGCTGAACTGACCGCACAGAATGAATAAGGGTGCGGAGCTATGGTCGTTTGGGGGCGGAGCCAATCCAAAAGCGGGGGCGGGGCTTAACACGGCCCTTACCTGCTGCTGTTACTGCAGCAAGAAGAAATCCCTGCTCCTCCACCTAAGAGGCTCCAGGGAAGGACTCCAGGCCAGGGAATCCACTCCTCCAGCCCACACTGTCTGTAAGTAAGTAAGAGAGAGAGTGTGTGTGTGTGTAACTGTCTGTCTGTAACTGTGTGTGTGTGTGACGGTCTGTCTGTAACTGTGTGTGTGTGTGTGTAACGGTCTGCCTGTAACTGTGTGTGTGTGCGTAACTGTCTACATGTAACTGTGTGCGTGTAACTGTCTGCCTGTAACTGTGTGTGTGTGTGTAACTGTCTTCCTGTAACTGTGTGTAACTGTCTGCCTGTGACTGTGTGTGACAGTCTGCCTGTGACTGTGTGATGCTGCCTGTAACTGTGTGTGTGTGCCTATGACTGTGTGTGTGTGACTGTCTGCATGTAACTGTGTGGGTGACTGCCTGTAACATACTGTGTGTGTGTCAGGGTACCTGTTGTCTCTACCTCAGAGGAGGTGAGATACTTAGACGTTGATCCTCTCAGAGGGGTTGACTCACTCGTTCCTCGCAGTTCTCTCGGCCGTTTACACGCCGGGCGCGAGGGACCCGCTTCCTTTTATGACGCGGCGCTCAGTAGCCGACGTCATGACGACAATCCGCTCCGACCTGTCAATCAAGTCCCGACCACGAATCAGGACTCGTCGGGGGCGTGATTACCTATCTAGAACCAGGGTATAAAGTAGGGCTTTATGCATTTGTTCATTGCCCTGTCGTGGTTCTAGCTTGTCTAGTCACTCAGTGCTCTTGTTATCTATTTGTCTCTTTGGTTTTGACCCGGCTTGTTTGTTCTATCCTGCTTACCTCTATTACCCTTTGACTCGGCTTGTCTCTCACTTATCTGCTCTCTCGTTCCCTCGACCTCGGCTTGTCTCTAGACCATTCTTTGCTTACTCCTTACGTTAGTCCGGCCATTCTAAGGTCCGGTATACGTACCTACCTCCTGTTTGTACTTTGCGTGTTGGATCCCTGTCCCGATCCTGACATTACGACAGGGCCATTGGATCCTGCAGGTACAAACACTCAGGTTGGTTCTTCCGACTCTAGATTTGAGGCCATGGATCATAGAATGGATCAGATGGCTCTAGCGCTGCAGGCTTTATTATCTCGTTCTAATAATCAACCTGAAGAGATGCGTACTACATCCATCTCCCCTGTAAGTTCAGGTCTAGAGGTAGCCACTGTAGGTGCTTCTTCCCGTATTACTCCTCCTGTACGTTATGGTGGCTCTCCGGATAAGTGTCGTGTTTTTTTAAACCAGATAGGTATTCATTTCGAATTACAACCCCGCTCCTACCCTACAGATAGGGCGAAGGTTGGATTCATTATCACACTACTCATTGATAAGGCTCTGAGATGGGCCAATCCATTATGGGAGAATGATAACCCGTTAGTCTATAATTATAATGCCTTTGTCGCTGCTTTTAGAAGAACTTTTGACCCTCCAGGTAGAAAGGTCAATGCAGCTAGATTATTGTTGCGCCTTAGACAAGATAACCGAACCCTTGTGGATTATGCACTAGAGTTCAGGTCCTTGGCGGCAGAAGTTAAGTGGAATGAACAGGCTTATATAGACGTATTTTTAAACGGATTATCAGATGAAATTCTAGACGAGGTTGCTACAAGAGAGCTTCCTGAAAATTTGGAGGATTTAATTTCTTTTATTTCTCGTATTGATGAACGTTTAAGAGAGAGGCAGAACACTCGAGATAGAACCCGTAGACCTTCCTTTAAACTAGCTCCCTCATTTCAAAGTCCTGAATCCACAACCTCAGCTTTTCCAGAACCTATTCAGATAGGCAATACTCGCCTCTCAGAAGAAGAGAGACAGTACAGGAGAAGGGAGGGGTTGTGTATGTATTGTGGAGTAAGAGGGCACCTACGCCTAAATTGTCCTAATCGCCCGGGAAACGCTCGCACCTAAGTTTCTCTAGAGGACAGGCCTTGGGTGTTTCTATTTTGTCCTCTATACATAATTATAAAGATCACAGGCTTCTGCTACCTGTTTCTTTAGCTTGGGAGAAGGGAGTACTAAAACTATGGCGTTGGTAGATTCCGGAGCTGCTGAGAGCTTTATTGACCAAGTTTTTGTTACTAAACACTCTATTCCATCCCAGCTAAGGGATACACCCTTGGCCGTTGAGGCCATAGATGGTAAACCATTATCTGAACCTGTTATTTTTCGTGAGACCATACCTGTTAACTTAACTGTTGGTATCCTACACGAGGAAGGTATATCTCTTATGCTTATTTCGTCTCCTTCTGTTCCTATAGTCCTGGGGTATCCGTGGTTAAAGAAACATAACCCTATTATTGATTGGGAACTAGGGGAGATAATCTCATGGGGTCAGGGGTGCCAGAGCAGGTGCTTACAGAAAGTCTCACCGGTTTGCGTAGTTAACGCACCGGCTAATTCTACCCAGTCTACAGACGTACAAATACCGCCTCTGTACCTCGATTTAAAGGCAGTCTTTGACAAAAAGAATGCTGACACTTTACCTCCACACAGGCCCTTTGACTGCAAGATCAGACTCCTGCCTGGGACCATGCCTCCGAGGGGTACGGTATACCCTTTATCCACTAAGGAGAACTTAGTCTTAGAGGAGTATATTCGTGAGAACCTAGACAAAGGATTCATTAGGAGATCCTCCTCTCCTGCCGGGGCCGGTTTTTTTTTGTGAATAAGAAGGATGGTACGTTAAGGCCTTGCATTGATTATCGAGGCTTGAATAAAATAACGATTAGAAATGCCTACCCGATTCCTTTGATTACTGAGCTCTTTGATCGTCTAAAAGGCTCCAAGATTTTCACCAAGTTAGATCTCAGAGGGGCGTATAACTTGGTGAGAATTCAGCAGGGAGACGAGTGGAAAACAGCATTCAATACCCGATATGGGCACTATGAGTACACGGTAATGCTTT